>NC_041361.1:16923810-17086310 GCF_900634415.1 Cottoperca gobio
ATGAAAGTACAGAGTTCCTGATGAAGTTTATCAATATGTTGGCAAAGGTCTGTGCTTGTTAGATAACAACAGACTGCGACGTCATGCATTTATCTGAAAGGGGAACTGCACCGATTTTACACATCAACGTCTGTTTACTGGTCGTGGGGAGTACTAGTGCTTATGTGGAAAAAAGGTTTTGTAAAGGGAAGGGCTGAAGACTACAAGTTTGAAAATGAAGTAAATCTGGGGGTGCAAAAAAAGATGTGAACTTACCAGACCTGCTGGAGCCCTCTGGTCGAGTCTGATTGAAGCTACATTAGCCACTATTAGCATAGCACAACTGAATTTCCTACCAAACTGTCTGTGGACAAGTTGCATTGTGGGTAACAGGTTTTCCCAAGCAAGAAGAGTTTGTGGAATAAAATAAATAAATAAACGAGCCTAATGTGTGCCAAGAAATGAGTGCCAGCGCCATTACGCCGCTACCTTCTGTGCTGCTTAGGCCAAATTCTGACCATATGATCAGCATGCTGCAGCACAAATTGGGGCTCGTCAGGCCTTGTCCATGTTTGGTGATTATCTTTAATTTCTCATAACCGACAATGATCTCATCCAGGACATGAGTTGGATTCATTTGACAGTAAACACCCTCCTGTCTTCCTCAGTGTTGCCAGTACTGTCAAACACGCCCTGTTGGTTTGGCTGAGCATCATCGTGTTCAGCAACCACATCAACATCTTCAGCGCCATCGGCACCGTCCTCGTGTTCTTTGGGGTCTTCTTGTACACCAAGGCCAGGCAGAGCCAGAGGAAAACCTTACAGGCCTTTGCTGCCAAGCATAGCCAAAAACCACTTCTGCAGGACCAGAACAACAAAGCCCCTCATGCACACTGAGGACTCAGCAATTTAAGACTAAAATGCTGCCTAAAAATGGGATCAAGGTATGATAAAAAAAAAAAAAATCTGTTTTCTTGCTTGTGGCTGTCCAGACTGACTGGATATGTTTGTTCGTCACCGTGCACACATTCCAGTTAAAGGGGACCCACTCATGTGTTACCTGTCTGTTATCTGTCTTACCCCGTGTAACCTTGAATTCTTAAAGAAAACCTTTCCTCGCATGGCTCCACGGAGAACAGGGAATCAAAAGAACCGAGTAAAGTCTTGATGAATTGAAGTAAATGGGAGCCGCGTTTAACGACCGCAACACTACATCAACACATCCGTTTACAAACTCACACAACTCGTGCAGAAGAATCCGAGTCTCATGTAACCCGGCGTACGCTCACTACTTCCCAAACACATGCATTTTCTCTTAAACATTACTGTTTAAAACACTGCTTTGATATAGTGTTGCTGTTGTTAAACACGGCTCCCATTTACTTAAAGACTTTCTCCGTTTTTTAATTCTTTGTTCACCGTAGAGACAGATCCATCCCTAGTCCTGTTCAACAGTATTGACAGTTTTTCCTTTGTCCATAACTTGATTATGTACTTTCATTTAAATCATCCTTGATCCTTTGCTTTGTATAATATTCGTCACTAAAAGGGGAAGCTCAGGGTTTCCTTCAGCTTTTTGAAGGAAGTGACTTTTGTAAGATCTTTGTCTTACGTTTGCATTCCAGAGTGAGCTGGTGTATCTCTGATCTGTGGTACAGCAGCTCCTGATGAATGTCTGCTATTGTGAATATCTGTAAAGCATTGAAACTGTAAGATTTTAATTCTGTGACAGTGTAAGATACCCTGTTTCATACCGGGTAAACATCTGAATATAAGATGTTAAACAGGAGGCCTTCTGGAGGCGTGTCCAGCCAAAGCTCAGACTTGCCTTTCGACACATTCTTTTTAAACAATGTTTGGAACATTTCAAAGCCACATACTGCATTCTAGGAATGCTCATCCTCCATCATGAACTGTTGCGGATGTATGTAAGTGTTTATGTACTTGCATTTCTTGTTTCTTTTTTATTTGTAAAATGACTCTTCCCCCAAATGCATGCTGGGATAGCAGCCCTGGCGAACCTGAACAGGAAAAGGGCCTTAGAGATTATGATTGGATCGCTAAACCGCTGTAGATCACACATTCATCATCTCAAAGAAAAGACGGTTTTATTTTCGTATCTATGTATCACACCCCTGTTGATCAACTAGTAGGATTCAATGGAAAACCTATGACACTGGTGAAAGCGTCATCTCTGTGAGCCATCATGTGGTTGTTGCTACTTTTTACGCTGTTCACGAATAAGTTCATGATCAGAGCTGTGAAGACAGATTAAAATTAAAATTCTTTGTGTTGTTCCCACATTGACATCTTGCCAAAAACAGCTGCGTTGTGCCAATAATCTAACGTCTTTTTTTCCGACCATACTGCTACAATCTTTCTGCCTCAAGTCTCCTACTCTACTGCCGTGAGCGTCCATCCGGTGTGTGATGCGACAAATCTCTGTTGATCAGTCTGACAATCTTGGCGGTTTGAGAATTTTAGTAATGTTCTACTTTGGCTGCAGTTTTTGTGCCTCAGTCTTTTTTTTCTTTTCTGACATTTTGAATTTGACCCTAAAGATTGTCTGACTTGAATTAGTTTCTTGGTGCTTATAAAAACCAGGTGTGGCCGTAGATTTGATATTGATACCCTACGAATTTATCTTTCTACTTTTCCATAATAAGTGTTTGGAATTCTACTTCAGCATGTTTGGACTTACCTCTTGAAGTTTTCTTTTTGAGTATTTGTTTTATTAAAGGTTCACAAGTGGTTAGCGTTGAGGTAGCAGAGAGCGGTTATAAACCGTTGCTTTGGTTATGTGCAAATCAAAGATGTAAAAATATCCACTAATGTAATTCTTAAGTCGGGATGTAATGATGTTTGATGGACACTGTGCAGAAAATAAAAGTATTTTTAAGCGTATTTTGAATGGTCAGCCAGCATTGACGGTGATCTCAGGATGCATTGCTGATTTATTATCGTAAATGAAAACAAACAAAAATAAGCAGTGAAAAACGTCTGAAACTAACACTAAATCAAACCGATATCATTTAAAAACACTAAACTGAAACGATAGTCTGGTTAAAAGAACTAATGTAACTTCTAAATTTAAACGGTAACTGCAAAACTATTATAACCTTGATTTACATACACACCAGTATCCTAATTATAACACGTTTTTAAGAAATATCCTATTTATTCTATGTTTGTGCAAATAAACTTTAACAATTCTTAAACCTGCAATGACCACTTTAGGACAGGGGTCGGGAACCTATGGCTCTTTCGATGACGCGATATGTCTCGCAGAGAATTTTGAGCTGACATTTTTTAACATGATTAACAAGTCATAAATAATTATACTGTAAAGTACTTAAAGTAAAACATTTAGCAGCGGATTTGTTTTTAGTTCTCCCCTCTCCTTTCCTCTGCTCTGTCTCTGACTGCACAGCGCACACACTTACACACGTGTGTATAGGTGTGTGTGTGTAGGTGTGTGTGTGTATAGGTGTGTGTGTAGTGTGTGTGTAGGTGTGTGTGTGTGTGTGTAGGTGTGTGTGTATAGGTGTGTGTGTGTGTGTGTAGGTGTGTGTGTGTATAGGTGTGTGTGTGCAGGTGTGGGTGTAGGGGGCGGAGCCCCGCCCGTCGCGAAACCGAGCAGAGGAGAAACTGCACAAAGCAAGCAGTAGACCGGGGGGGTCAAACTCAATCATAGAGAGGGCCAACATTAAAAACTGGGACTACGTCGAGGGCCAAACACGGTCCACATTTATTGAACAGGATAGACATATTGGATAAAGTGTAAAAAGATATGGAACATATTTAAGTCAACTGCAGACGGATTGCTGAGCAGTTCAATTTTCATTTCTGAGCTGCAAAGTCGGCAAATGGTCTCAGTTGATCAGCAGAATGCTGTCGGGAACACAGCGGTGGCAGATGTGTGTCAGTGTTTGGAAACACGTAGTGACCAAAGTTTCCTTCTGCATCAGAGTCTCCCACAGGCAGCTTGGCATCATACATGTCCTGTGATCACACGGCCCTGAAGCTGCAGGTTTAACAGTGAGATGCTTCGTTATGTCGCACAAACAGTCCAGCTCACATCGTCCCAGAGATCTGTGCTGTGTTTCCCTTTGCTTTCCAAAAACTTTCATTTCATTCACACATTTAGATACTTCCTCAAATGTATTTCCCCGTGGTTGTTCCATGCATTGATTTAATTACCAAAACCGGCGGGCCAGTTATGACAGACATATGATATTTTCTCGCGGGCCGGATATAATTGCCTTGAGTTTGACACCCGTGCAGTAAACACTGAAACGTGCATCATAAATGAGATAAATAACGTAAGCGTTTAGTTTATTTAATAAAAGAGCACCGTGTTCAATGAAACACTGATACCTGCTATTATTACTCGGAGACGTGTTATATTAAAAAATGCATGCATAAAGTTAAATTTATATGGCTCTCAAGGAAATACATAAAAATTTTTTTTGGCTTTTATGGCTCTCCCAGCCAAAAAGGTTCCCGACCCCTGACTTAGAGGCAGCACAACAACGCAAAACACTGACGCATAACCTCAAAATGTTTATGATATTCATTAGGAGTCATGTTTCTTGCCTCCAGACGACTACATGATACACTACAGCTGTCTTTAGCCTTTACTGACTCTGAAGAGGAGCATTCGTCTCTTGTGCAGTGCTGCAGTATGCTCACCAGCTGGCTGCTAACTTTGTCTACTGTTCTGTCTGAAAACATCTGCCTGCTGCTGCTGATGAGAGCGGTGAGTGCACGACTCCATGTACCCGTCACCCGTCATCTACATTATTTGTGTTGTTTATTAGGAAATCCTTCACTGGTTGTGTCCTGTTGGGAATAAAATAAAACGCTTCTCTGTCCATAACAAAGTTATATCGTTCACATTTGTATTTCTCGAGTGCCATGATGTGCATAAACATGAGCAGCTTAACTCCGATATCCTCGGGAAACTCAGCCGGAGTTGAATTTCAAAATGTTCATCAAATATGTTGAGCTGTAGCGTGTTCAGGTTGAGCGTTGACCTATTCCACACAGACTTAACATATTTCCAAAACAGTATTTCAATACTCATCATCTTAAAACTGGCAAGGCGAGGAGTGTGGGTCATGTCGCCGGTGGAAAGAAAAGTCTCATCAGACTCTCGTAGCTGAGGAAGGTGACGGCGTTGACGGGGAAGGCCCTCAGGCTGTTCAGTAGGAGGCCTTTGAAAAAGACCCTCGCTCCCTCCTCTCTGTAGCTCACTCTCATGCAGTGGAGGATCCCGTTGTACTCCCGGCCACCGGCCCCCGACATCTGGAGCCGGGCTTTCACCACGTCCATGGGCGTGGCAAAGGCCCAGGTCGACACGCCCGCCATGCCGCCTGCCATCAATATTGCAAACGTACCTGAGGACAGAAGAGTTTAGGGAATAATGTAAATCTTAGAAGTTGTGTCTGCACTGAAAAATGACTGCAGGTTTAAAAGAAACCTGGACATTTAGAAGTGCTGAATCTAACTCTCCAGCAGTTAACAAAAGCTGCGTCCAGAGAACGCTGGACTCAATGTTCAACAGATACTTTGCTTACTCAAGGTCAATTATTAGGAAGTCAAAAGTATGCAAAACTAAATCAAACTCGAGAGACACTAAGTCAAAATGTTTACTTGCTATATCAGCATTTTGACTTGCAAAGTAAACAACTTTACTCTTAATTTAAGTTAGTATTTTATAATTAGTCTCATTATTATGTCCTATTGTCTCATGATTTTTACAGACTGCTGAACAAAAATATAAATGAAACACTTTAGTTTTCGTCACTATTTATCCTGAGTTAAATTCAAATAGTAACTTTTTCTATGCACATAAAAGGCTTATTTCTCAGATTTTGATGACAAATGAGTTCGTTAGTGAGCAGTGATTTGCCAAGATGATCCATCTGAGAGGTGTTGCATATCAAGATGCTGATCAGACAGCATGATTATCCCACAGGCGTGTCTTGGGCTGCTCACAATAAAAGGCGGCTCTAAAAATGTGCAGTTTTATCCCACAACACAGATCACAGATGTAGGTTTTGTGGGAGCGTGTCAGTTGCATGCTGACTGCAGGAACGTCCACCAGAGCTGTTGCCTGTGACTTGAATGGTAATTTCCCAAAAGAAAAGCCGTCTCCAATGTTGTATCCGTAAATGTGTTGTGAAAGTGCTCACTTAAACGGATTCAAACTAACTTGTGACCAAAACTTGAGAGAAACAAGCCTTTTGTGTGTATAGAAAAAGTCTTAGATCTTTAATTACAACGCGCTGTATTTTTGTTCAGTGTAGTATCTCTTCAGTTTTATTTTGAAAGATAGAAGTTAGGCTTTGCATGTCATTTTGATTCACCATTAGTATTTTTGAACTCGCAGTATTTCATATATTCTTTCTTTTTCCTGACAGAAATGACCTTCCATACTTCACACACTGGGTTACACACCCTGGTTACTTATTCATTGAGGGTAAGTACTGTTCCCTCTGAAACCAACCTGGCTCTTTGCCGCTCTCGGTCAGAGCCTTTCGAGTGACCTCGTAAGGCAAAAAGTAAAGTCCATAGCAGGGTACGTCCCTCAGGGCGAGGGCCAGCCCTCCTCTGAACAGACCCCTGGGTCCCTCCTCCTTTAGGATGGTGGCTATACAATGAATGGGGCCACGGTATCTGTCAGCAGTTGTTTGACCCTGCAGACGCACCTTCACCAGGTCAATGGGTGCACAAACAAACACCTGAAAGCAGATCAATTAAAGCGTTAGTTTGAATAAGAGCTGTAATAAATACTGCATACTGATTGTCATGACGTTTGACTACACATTCATTAATCATAGAGTATGATTTGTGACCCTCCTGACCTTTCCTCCACCACCATCAGAATTGATTCTTTGATCCATGACATTGTATCTCAAAGACTTAACGGCCAGATTTCCCAAAGGTTGCCCTTTTTTTTAAAGTGTAGTATTCATGGTTCTCTCAGAATTCAATTCTAATTACTTTTGCGCCCCTTGACTGAACTATTTAATCTTTTTTTCAGCCTTTACTTTGGCTCAATTATCAGGCAAATTTTCCACCTAAACACATGAAATATCTAAATGTACATGGTTGATTACATTACAGGTCATTTAGCAGACGCTCTTATCCAGAGCGACTTACATTGAACTAACTACAGGGACAGTCTCCCTGGAGCAACTCAGAGTTAAGTACCTTGCTCAGGGGCACAATGGTGGCAGCCTGGTATTGAACTCCCTGACCTTCTAGTGTTTTGTTTGGAAGGCTCTAGGCCTCTAGACCACTAGGCCATCTACACCCCCATGATTGCTCAAGTCACATTTTTGACCCCATTCTGACCAAGAACATTTTTTGTTTTGTGGGATGTAATGAACATTGCCGCCTCTAGGGGCCAGTAGCACTTGACACACTATCTTAATGCTCCTTGGGTAGGTGGGGAACACGCATTCTACAGGAAACTAGAAATAATTAGCTAATCCCTCCGTGAATGGAGAGTTCCACACCCTGAAAATGTCTTGTGTCTTGTTTCATAGCACTTGTGGTCATGCCGGTGATATCTGCAGTTATGGTGCAAAGGTGAACAGCAAGTGTTCTTACCTGCACCAGGCCTGAGAAGCAGCCGGCAGTGAAGACGTGTGCAGCGGACGCCGATTTGCCTCTATTGCGGTCACTGCGCTGAGACTGAGTGAGGTAATCTAAGGCGTTACTGTAACAGCCAAAGACAATAGAGTTGGTGATGCCCGTAGTAAGCACCGGAAATGCCATGCCCTTGAAGAATCCATGAAGCTGATATAATAAAGACATAATAAACAGATGGGCATGCATCAATACTTTCTGTCATGTATTTTTTGATGGAGGCTATGTGATGATAACTGGTGGGAAAAAAGAGGACACAGCACCTACCCCTTCCTTAGCATGTGTTTTAGCAATACAGTGAAATATCCCTTTGTACACAGACTGGGCCTGCAGGCGCACCTACAAATGAAACATAAGGTGTCAGAAAAATTTTAAACGTTTTATGCATCTGGTCATGTTTATAGATTTCAGTGTGGGTTACACGCCTTCACAGTGTCGACTGGATGTCCAACTGCCAGTCCCACTGCACCTACGATAAACAGCAAGGACATGTTATTTCTCCACAAGTATACAAACTATTCAATTAACTTCTCTGTTGTGTCACTGCTCAAAAATATCGTTTTTCTTACCTGAAATGCTCCCTGCTAAGAATTCCCAAAAAGGCATATCTGGCACAATTTCACAACCTGGTGAGAAGACCAATGTGTTTATAATGATTAGTTTTTCAGTTTATCATTTACACATGTGCATTACAACTTACAGATCACAATGTAGCTGCAAAGGCACAAAACATTTTGTCACAGGTATCTGGAACAGTATTTTACTTTATGATCAAAACAACACATTTTGACACTTTGCAAAGTCACCCCGCGGGCCGGATTGACCACCGGGCCGCATGTTTGACACCCCTGCTCTAAAGAGACCTGACTATTGTCCTGCAGCCAAATATAAAGTTAGATGACAGTTACAGATGGGTCAGCTATTCATTTACATCAAATGAACCACCATCCTATTAAACTGTAATCAACGTCTTCACCTCTCCTCTCTCTCTCTCTCCAGACATCACATGCACCTGAACATGGAGATTGATGATAAGTTCCTACATAAAGTTAAGCTATATGTGACTGAGTTATTAGCGTATTATTGAAACAAGGGAGATGTTAATCAGATGGTGACCTGCCACGCCTACAATCTTGAGAAATGGTCTAAAGAGCAACATGAGCTGGCTTTGAACTAGCTTAGGTTTTCTAATTGTTATGGACGCTTATTTTCTCGCGTTTTACTTTATTCATCTCACATTTTTGTGGATGCTTGATGAGAAACTCAACTTTGATATCATGTATGCATTTGTACTATATCAAATATCCAGTGGTTTTAAACGTCAATTACTATTTAGCGTTAGCTGCATAGCTTTAAACATAACAACATTTCGCGTGCAAAACCAGTTAAATTACACATGTAGGTTATCATACGATGTATTAACAGCATTATATCATGCAAAAAAACGTTAGTTAAATTAGACCACACAGCCTACCTTCTGTAAGAATCACGACACGGTTAGAGTACCGGTATCTTCATATTCATACTGCTCAGTGTGAACCTCATCAGTTTCTCTGCAGTATTCATGAATGAGTGATCTCTGGCTCTGCGCCGGTGTCTCTAAGCAACCGACAGTAAAAATAGCATTTCCGGTTTGACACGGCGGTCTTTTCAGAATAAAAGCAACGTAGAGCGCAAACAATAATTTTACAGTAGCGCTTTAATAAAACCACATACATTAAAATGCCTGTTTCCTGTGGTGGTTTAGACACAACGTTAGAGTTGAACCATTAAATATGTTTGATGTTTTTGTCTTGATGATTACTCTGTAATCACCTGTATTTAAATGTTTATTTAATTCTAACACTTTTCTAAGTATTGCTACAGAATGTAAAGGGACGATCTGAACTGAAGTCAGGCTAATGCCCTCAGACTGATGCAGACATATTCCACCATTTGGATTCAAGCAAGTTCTAAGCTTAATGTTTTGCACATCTCTGCTAAGATAGCCCTGTATATATGATAAAGTCTCATACAATGGAAATACTTAAGTTAAGCACTTAAATAAACTTTGTTAAAATGTAAGAAATTATTTTATACCTTTGCTTTCTTTGCTGAATGTATACACCTTATCTGTGTCATTCATTCAATTCAGCTCACAGTAATTATTGACAATATGAGTTCTAGATCATTTAAGATGTTTAATTAATTGATTTGATTTGATTTGTATATCTGTGTTCATGCATTTTAAAGACAGTGGGTGGAGATGGGAGGGGTGGAAGATTTACATCGTTGTAGGTATTAGACAGACACATGAATAACATTGTCTGTTCGTCATGATGACCTTCAGTCTTCCTAAGATACAATGTTCGAGTTTGAAGCGTGAGATCAGAGAAGAATTTGCCTATCTGAAAGGAGGCACAGGCAGAAGGTTGTGGGAAATACAAATCCAGTTACAGAGACATTCTGTATTCTGAGCAAGAGAGATGTTCATTGAAACATGTATCAAACCATAGAATATTTAACATGGACATATGAAATGTTCCATTACATTCCTCCCTTTTGATCATTCCATTGATCAACATAGTTTTTGTTTTAAATGGGAATTAGATACTTACCCTCATTTAAGATTGCATAACAGAAACTATGTCTTCCTGGTGTGTATTTTATTTTGAAGGTAAAATTTGATTTTTTGCTGAAAGATTGAAGTTATTTATATACAATTAACATTAAATATATAACATTAAATCAACACTACACCTAAATCCATCTGGCAGCATGTTAGTTAAGTGTTGATTGATGCCCCGCGTTAACAAAGCACTGTCTGCACCTGGGAGATGGGCCGTACACACACATTTGTAGTCAATGGCTGCCTGGTTTCTCAAACTCACAGATATCAGCAGCTACTGGATATCTTCCCTGTTGATGATGCATTGCTAGACCGATACTGTTGCCATCTTATTCTTGCTTGTTTTTGCCTTATGTCTGGTCTTTAGCTAGTCTCACTTAGATTGAGGTCAGGTGACTGACTTGCACAACCAAGAACATTCCTCTGTCTTTCCTTTAAAACTCCTTGGTTACTTTGTCTGTTTGTTTAGGATCATTAACCTGCCCCATTGCCATAAACTCTGGGGATTGTAAAAGTAAAAAAGGTCTGGTAGTCCTACACTGTACATGCACAAATCTGTATGATTTCAAATCCAATGTGCTGGAGTAGAGCCATAACAATAGAACAAGTGTCACTGTCCAAATGCTTATGGACTGCACTATGTCTGTCGTTGAGTGCACTGCACACTTTCTTAGCAGTCAAAGCTAGTGAGTATTACATGTACATAAACTGTAGGAACCTACACATGCAAAAAAGTACAAGAAAACAGTAGATTGCTAAAGTACAGAAAAAACACTTTATTATTCCCAGAGAGGTTGTAACTGTACACAAAGATGCCATTTGAATCTTTTAATCTGGCAGAATAGGCTATGCAGGTGGTTTTCAAGTTTTTGGTAGAGGACTCCTGTATCCACAAGGGAGAATAGTGAGTGGAATCAGGGCTGTGAAGTTCTGCACAGGGTCCATCCCTGTCTGTGATCAAGGTGCACCTGACCCATGTGACATTGCTCAGAGATATGAGTGTCACTCCACCAGTGGTGGGGTGTAACTAAGTACTTTCACTCAAGTACTGTACTTAAGTACAATTTTGCATTACTTGTACTCTACTTGAGTATTTCTATTATATGCTACTTTGTACTTATACTCTACTACATCTATATGACAGTTTAGTTAATAGTTACGTTACAGATTTATATAATCTAATATTAACAAATAAATTATTATCTATTAGCTATTATTATTATTATTATTATTATAGATTAAAATACATTAAAGCGATTAACAAATTAATGCATTATTAATTAGAATTGACTATATAATAATATGATATACACTATTCTGAAATGGGTCATTCTGCTTAATACTTATTTCTTGTACTTTAAGTATATTTTGATTTGAATACTTTTGAGTAAGATTTTGAATGCAGGACTTTTACGTGTAACAGAGTATTTTTACACTGTAGTATGGCTACTTTTACTTAGTATAAGTTTTGAGTATTTCTTCCAACACTGTACTCTTCATTATCCAGTTCTCTCCCTTGGAGTTGGATTGCACAGGGTTTTGGATATCAAATTCTAGTTGAAATACAATTAAATACAAATATAACCTAATACAATTAAGTAATATATTATGGTGAATAATTAACTGGTTAGAATAAACGGTTGTTCTGTATCAAAGATAATGACACATTTGCCAATGTGCAATTCAGCAGAAGCATTACCGATAATCCCAAAAAATGTCCAAAGGTATGGCCATGCAACGTAATCATTAGTGGATGGAAAGCAAATTGTAAACAACTAGTGACGTCAATATAATGCGCCACCGATCTTTGAATAAGGTGGAGGAAAAGAGGAAAAGCCGCGTTTTGGGACGTGAATTTGATTATATCCTTGTTTCGTTTTAAAGTATACCTCTGCATGTTTTTTAATCTTGCGTAAATCTTTGTAGAAACGGACATTTTACTCCTTCCCTCCCAGTGGTTGTCATCGTCAAACCAGGCAGCGACAAACGAAGGAAATCTAACAACTTAAAAACATCCTCAACATAATGTGCGCTCGTCAGATTGCCGCTTTGCTAACGTTAGCTAGCTAGAAAATTAGCTATTTGTTTTATTTGACAGTTTTTGGGATAGAAAACATGACAACTTTAACAAGACAAGACCTCAATTTTGGACAAGGTAAGACAACCAAATCAACCAACGGCATGAAATGGTCAATTATCCGTCATTTAGCTGTGGCTCATAGCCCGAATGCCTCGACAAAAAGATTCAGTTGATATATTTGCTTATACATTTGAGCTAGTCAGTGAGTAGATAACGCATTAACTTGGATATTCTGAATTATGGGTATATACTGGACTATTCGGCATGATAGTATAATGCATATCAGCAGTTTATTCCTGTAAATTCTCCCGTTCTTACTGTTGTTCTGTGTTGCTTGAGAGCTAATACTGCAACACTAAATTGACGGGTATTTGCATTGAGTTTGGTGGTACAAGAACAAATAAAATGCATGGTTGATTCCTCTTTTCCAGTGGTTGCTGACATCCTGTGTGAGTTTCTCGAGGTCGCTATTCATCTCATCCTGTATGTCCGTGAAGTGTATCCCTCGGGAATATTTCAGAAGCGAAAGAAATACAATGTACCTGTACAGGTAGATACAGATACATATATTTTTAATTACATGCTCACAGTTTATTACGAAAGGAGGACCTATTTGTATCTCTAATATTGGTCTTCTGTTTTCGGTGTGTACATTTCCAGATGTCATGTCACCCAGAGCTGAATCAATATATACAAGATACACTTCATTGTGTAAAGCCACTCATTGAGAAGGTAAGAAGACTCTGTTAAAGTAAAAGTCATGCATTGAAAATCGTACTTACTTTAGTAAAAGTATGCATATAATCAGGAAAATATCCTTTAATGTATTATAGTATGAAAGTAAAAGTAATCAATGAAGAAAAAGGTCCCCTGTGGCTACTAATACATATTATATAATAGGATTATTATTAATCTGCAGGAATGTGAAATCTTAAAGGATTTTACTGTTGTAGTAACTAATGGTTATTTTTTATTATGGATTAAACTGTTGTTTTCTCCATTAATTGATTACTTGTTTGGTTTGTGAAAATTTTGAGAAATGCACAATTACCCAGATCACAAAGTCACACCTTTACAATGTTTGTTTTTTCCTTTTGTCCAACCAACAGTCCACACCTCAATACAAGTACATTACAATTTATTAAAAGGAGAAAAAAGAGGAAAATAGTTGATAATTAAATTTGTGTCAATCGATGTATTGATTCATCAACAAATTGTTTTAGCTGTACAAACTATTGGGTAGTTTAATTTATAACAAAAACATCCTATTTTAAAAAAATTATATATGTTTTGTCTGTAAAAATCTTAATTTGTAAAGTAACTAAAGCTTAGGTTGAGTAGGTGGACAGTAACTAAGTACATTTAATGTACTTAGTTACTGTCCACCGCTGATGCTGACAGAGATTAATTTAAGAAACGCCATCTATCATCTATGTGTATGCACTGCTGAAGTTTTTAATTTCTCTCCCAGAATGATGCAGAGAAGGTGGTGGTGGTCATCATGGACAAAGAGCATCATCCAGTAGAGAGATTTGTGTTTGAGATTTCCCAACCTCCACTGCTGTCCATCAGGTTTTTCTTCTTTTTATTTTTTAATAAACAACATGCTTATTTTGTGGGCGGTCCTGTTCACTAACTGCCTGTGGTTTTGTTGTTTCAGCTCAGACACATTACTTTCACATGTGGAGCAGCTGCTGAGGGCATTCATCCTGAAGATCAGTGTGTGTGATGCTGTTTTAAATAATAACCCACCAGGTAACATCACTGATGATTATTAAAGAGCAGCACACGACAGACACAGTGTCCTCACTTATATGTTCCCAAAGTTAAGATTTAAAGAGATTATTTGCTCTGATTCCCTGAAATTAGTCTCTACACCAGTGGTCTCCAAAATCTTTTCAGAAATGCCCCCCTTTGTAGGACAAAGCATAAACGCAGTTACAAACTTAAGAGCAATTAATAAGATTATTAATTAGATCTGTGTTTGATGGGTCACACGTACCTTCTCACGTCTCAGTCATGAGATTACAGATGTTCATTCTATGAGATAATCTTAGACTTAATTTATCCTCATGTGCAATCGGTAGGAATTCCAACATTGATATAATTCCTCTTCACAATGGACAAAGTGCTTTTTAACTAAGTTACTAATAAGCCTACTAGGCTGACTGTGTAGTGCCCCAACAAGCCCTGTTAGTCAAATGAGACAGGATTTGGGTCAACCTGATCTAAACTAGTTCAGGGTATTTCTTGGAACCAGAAGTGACACGAGAGGGTGAAGCGAAGTGCAACCAAACGCTGAACAAGACGTTTTTAAGGCAACCACCCAAACTGGTCAATAACAAGGTAGCAACGCCCTAAAGCATTCCCTGCTTTATCACCTGTTTTACTCTAAATGGGACCATAATTTCCAAAATGAACATCATGCTGTATTGAATAAGACTTGAAACTAGTGATTAAAACCATAAACCCATCAGGAAAATGTTTACTCATGTAGGGTCATTTTCTCATAGACTTTTATACAATTTATTTTGCAGCTATTCGCCTCCTACTGGATATCAGGGAGAATGTAGGTTTAAGGCACTTGCGCCTTGGCTTCACTTTTCAGATCCGGAGGTTACCCCTTGAGCAATAGCCCTACTGAAAATGAGTCTTATTGGACAAGCATAGAAGGAAGTAGGCAATTCTCAGGACGAGAGAATTAGAAGAATCAAGCTTGTAACGTCAATGACTTTGTTTTTAAGGGGTTTACATGACACGTAAAGGATATTCAGGTGGGAATAGATACAACTCATAGACTTATTTGTGACCTTTCGTTTGTCGCAGGGTGTTCATTTACAGTGCTGGTTCATACCCGAGACGCTGCTACACGCAACATGGAGAAAGTTCAAGTCATTAAGGTGAGGTTATAAAACACTGCAACACAGCCCGTTTACTTCTTGGTGGTGCTCAGCTCTGAGAATATGTACGCACTGAATAATTATATGCATGTGCTGTGTCTCTTGTGCATTTCTCTCTTCAGGATTTTCCATGGATAGTTGCTGATGAGCAGGAGGTCCACATGCAGGAACCTCGACTCATCCCACTGAAGACCATGACATCCGACATAGTAAAAGTGAGCAGATAATTGATGAGTTTATTGTGTTTTGTTGAAGTGTCATTACATCATGTTGAGTTTCCTCACTTTTGCTCTTACTGTTGTTTGACTGTCCTCTGTCTTTAACAGATGCAGCTCTACGTGGAAGAGAGAGCCCAGAAAACGTAGGCGTGTGACAATGTTGAGCCAGGAGCAAAGTATATAACGCAGCCTATCACAGCAGGAGCAGTCAAAAAGAAACATGAGTTTTTGTTGCACAAGTGGGATCATCATGTAAGAGATGTGGAGTGTGTTTATTGTGCTGCAGCAAGGGTTGAACTGAAACACTGACATTTCAATAAGAGTCAAATCTGGCCCAGATGGTTTGATCGCATGTCGTACAAATAAGCATGAATATGGTTATTTTACTATATTTTACTGCCGTGGATTGTGTGTAATTGCTTTCCATGCAGATTTTTATTGTAACATGATGATCCAAGTGTAGCTGTTGCACCATGACGATACAATTCCAAGGGGGATGAAATAGACCTGGTATAACAATACTGGATATCCACTCTCATATCTGCCGACAGCATCTACTGACCACAGGTTTTATTTTAACACTTGTGTTTTCACTGTAACATTTTTTTCTCTTCGTGGGGAAATTGTTTTTACCAACGCTCCCTTGAGGTTGTTTAACCTGCACAGGGAGGACAGTGTTATCATCTTTCTGTGTTTGACAGTTTTCTGACCCATTATAAAGTCTCACTGAGCCATAGCAGGTCTGTGCATGGTGTCTACAGTATTGGCGGTCGGGGATGCAGTGCGAGACTTATGGGTTGGTTCCTCTGGATTAAAAGCATCTTGGTGTGTTTTCTCGTGCAGCCAGTGGTGATGTTCTCCATTCTTAATGTGACAAACTCAAAGTTGTTGTAAATTATGTGACGAAGAAACGGTTTTAACTGCTGATAACTGATTTTAATATGTGAATAAAATATGAAATTGTATTTAAAAAAAAAAAAAAAGGTTTTAAAATATCACTACCAGCAAGAAATGTGTAGAATGGTTCTTGGTTATAAGCTGAACCTATTTAGTAAAATGGAATAACACTTGATGCAAATGGTTTAAAGTTTCTTGGCAGCTGAGTCTTTCTAATGTATATTTAAACTTTGTGCTTCACTTGGTAAATCTTTTGGCTTTTTACATTTTTTGAATCAGTTTGGTTGTGTTAATGCGTATTGCATAATTTTGGGAAGGGTGTTAGGGTCCAAATTGTGTAAGTTCAACCTCAGCTCGTATAATAAGTCTATTCTCTGTTAACACTTTGACCCTGAAGCACCAAAATGGTTGATCCCACTGGCATTAACGGCATAAAATCATGCATTTTCTTTTCTTTTAGGATGCAGATAACAAACTAAATAATTTCCCTTCCATTGTCATCTAACGGAAATTGATGAATGTGCGGTTTTCTGTGTTAACAAGTTTTCCTCATTTCAGTCTTCCTGACTCTTTTTTTAGTGTTTGTTTATTTATTCTTGTTAGTTTTCTGAATCCTTTTTCTATTATCTACATATTGTGCTTGTATATTTGCAAATATATATATATAAATAACAAATAATATTTAATAAACTGGCTGCCAGTAAGTTTAGCTTAAAGATGAAAATCATCAAATAAATATTAAAATCAGTGATTCTCATGCAGCAGGAAACAAAACTGAAACAAAGATATAACTTGTGCACTTGTATAAGTATTCAGTTCACTCTTTGTTGATGCAATACTGATGTTTTATTAAGACAACAGATAAATAATATATGTTTTTACAAACTTATAACTTGATTTCATGTATACAAAGTTATGACACAAGTTTAATGAAAACAAATGAAAACCCATCAGATATGAATATCTGTGTATCTATGTGAATATGGCATTTGTCTATTTTATTTATAAATGTACATTTCCAGTCATTACTTTTCAGTTTAAAAAGACCTCACTGTGAGCTTTGTCCGTTTATATTCTATGACATGAAATTCAACCCCATCACACAGCGCTTCACTGCTCACCATGGGCTGTATAAGCTGATCACACAGCGCTTCACTGCTCAGCCTGGACACATAAACTCTCCATTAAGCATTAAAGATATATTGACTGCAGTAAAAAAATTAAGTAAAGTTGAATATGGTATAATTATGTGTAGTAATGATGACAATCAAAACTAACTTACTGCAGTCAATTTGTCAAAAAGAAAAGCCTAAATAATCAGCATGCATTGTATCATAATGCAGTTTAAATGTAGTGTAAACATGTTTAACATAATATGACATTTAAAATGAGTTTAGGTGCCAATGAATCATTAGGGCTTTTCCATTGCCACTTTTGGCCGCAGAGTCAAACCATGCCGTGCTCAGAGCCCCCCTGCTGCTTGATATGAGGCCTTGGTCATAGTTCATGTTTCCACTTAGCTCAGCTCGTCATAAATCCGTTGGTTGTATTCCAGCTTTTCTTACACAACTCTGTGATAAAGTGCACTTTAAGATTACTCTTCAGTTTCATCACATCCTGTGCAGATAGTGGACTACAAAGCAAAATACTTAGTGTTGTGCATTTTTAAGATGTTGTTTCAAAGATTTTCTCTTTTGCTCTATTGCACAAGAGAAACATGTTGATGCAGTGTTGCTGCTGGAATAACAGCGCCCTCTTGTGTCCGGCCACCTTGTAATGTCTCTTATGGCACCTTTTAAACAGGAACATTCTGATCTGTACAGTAACCAATTTACCTGTGGAGGTAACATGTATTCACATTACACTT
The DNA here is from genome assembly GCF_900634415.1 of Cottoperca gobio. Lineage (NCBI taxonomy): Eukaryota > Metazoa > Chordata > Actinopteri > Perciformes > Bovichtidae > Cottoperca > Cottoperca gobio. The sequence continues at coordinate 16,942,019 of NC_041361.1, forward strand.
GCACACTGAGGTGTGGATGTAAATGTACCTATTTCTTCTGAACAACGTCAGGTTAGGGGATTAAAGGTGGCTCCAGAGTTCAGGTGAAGTGTGTAGAGTTGTTTTTGCTGTCTTATGACTCTGAACACCTGCTGCACTTCTCCTTATACCTTGAAATAATATGAGCCCATCTTTTTTTATATATGTTTTTTTTCTTTTATGATGTAACACTTTAAACACACAGAATGAGGCCATTGAAAAATATTTCTAACAGGTTTTCTTGGTGATCCTATAATGAGACATTTAGTTGAGTTGCATATATCTACACATATCATTTGACCCAAAAATTATCTGTTGCTTCTTCTCAAAAGACAGGCATGATTTATTTTTGTGTAAATGTACCATCATAAACATTCTCCACACTTCACTCCAAAGACTTTTACTCTTTAAACTTAATACAATCTACTTAGAAAGATCTTAATATTGTATTGCTGTTTCTCCATAATGTAACTTCTGTTTAACCACAAGGCACCTGTTGCATGTCTATCTGTCCTGGAAAAGGGATCCCTCTTGTTGTAGGAGGTTTGTAGGTTTCTCTCTTTTTGTCTCTGTGTGCGTGTGTTGAATTTATCTTTATCTAAATTAGCATCTAAGAATGTACGTCCTTCTGGAATTTCGGGCTCTATAAATAAACTTGACTTGAAATAAAGCTTCGGGCAAAAACAGATTTTTCAAAAAGATCTATGAGATGAAGACGTCCTTGTCAGAGACTTGCAGACACAACTACCACCTGCCATCATTTTTGCAGTCAGCTCCATTATCTTGTTATGACTCAGGCTGCTGAGCGCCTCTGCGCCACCAACACTCCTGCTGACCTTTGGTACGGGGCACAGAACAAAGCTCAACGCTGAAGCGATAGAAATAAACAGAAGAGCAGAGCTGATACTCCATGATTTCAACCTGATCTGGAATAACCACAAAATATGTGTGATTGCCTGAATTGCATTTACCTCTATGCATTATTTAGTAAAGAACCTGTGACATTTAAAAGTCGAAGGTAGTACGATGTTGTCCTTCATCACTTCGCTTATTCCGACTACCTACTTCCTACCAGGGTGGTTGTTTCTGGAAATAAATCCCCTGGATAGTTTGCTTAAAGGTGAGTTTCCTTTTCTCTGACGACCACATTTCTACCGTCTGTTTCTAAACTGTATGTGGCTGGAGTTGAAACTTCCCTGTTGTGCGACCTGTAGGACTGGTAGGAGCATGTGGGATCTCTGTGCTGTGCTCCCTAATAAAACTGCACTTATTTCTAGAAGAGCAGAGGTGAGGACCTTTAATGAGATCTCTGTGTTCATATTCATAACCTGAACAGTCTGTACGGTTTTAAATGTTCTGGTACAGATCCTTTATAGTTTAGTTTTATTTCTTACTTGCCTTGTTTCCATACAACCCACAGTTGGAGTGATACAAATGATAAAGACACATCCCGCCAGAGGACACCCAGTCATCAAAGCAGAACTAACACTGGGCTTTTTGGGATGCTCCACTTTGTCTTTGTGACCGGGATGCTGGCTGCAGTGGGCTCCCGTGTTGCTTCCCTGGTGGTACTAGAGTTTTGTCTTCGAGCTGTCTCTGGATTGGTTACAGCGGGACCAGTAAGAAATCAACTATGTGATAAAAATAGGCCTGATACTCAACTATACCACCTGATTTGCCAGTTGCTTAAGAGTTAAGAGGAAACAGAGACTGATTGATATGACCATGAAACTTCCCAAGTTGATTACTTACATTAAGACAATTATTTTTTGTATTACAAGTCAAAGGTTTTTTACAGACGGACTTTTGGATATTTCTCCATAAATCAGAAAATGCTGTCAACAGACATACAAAAGAAAATCTACTTTCCTATATTATTAGGAATAACATGTGATATAAATCAGGCTATGAATGATATATGAACAAAACCCTGATTGCTCCTGTATGTCAGAGCTGCTGAAGTGGAGATTTTTGGATCAGAGTCTGAGAAAAAACTCATTTTGAGAAAACAGCCTTTATGTATTGTAAAATTCCACACACTTTGCAAGACACTACAAGGGGATAGGGTAAAAACAGATATAATAGATAGTTTCACGATGAAACTTCTCCAGTTGATTACTTACATTAAGACTATTCTTTTTTGTATTACAAGTTTTCTGAAATGTTATGTTAATATGAATTTAGGATAAATCTACAGACGTAAATAGACCACGTTAGTAAAATAAACACCTAAATGTGTATTTTAGATGTTTTCTTTTCACTAGTCTGAAAGAAGACATGTTATGGAAGCAAAAACCCAAACTATCAAAATTGACCAGTACATGAAAAACAATGTTTTTTGCCTGTGGTGTCTCGCCTTCTCTGGGAGTTATCACATCATAATGACTCTATTATAACAATCACCCATCATCTCTTTTGATTCGTCAATCAGTTTTGTTCATATGCTCCTATATTCCCCAGGAGTCCAGGACGTTTCTGCAGCAGCTGTTAGTTCAGAGCCAGTTCTCTCTCGGCTGTGCCCTCAGCTGCAGTCTGCACTTTCTCCACGAGGGGGCGTCCCAGCGCTGGCTATGCCTGCTCCTGGCAGCAGCACTCAGCTGGTTCCTGGCTCGGCAGGCCACACGGCTGCTGCACCATGCCATGGCTCTGTATAAACTCCACAGCTCACAGCGCTACTGCGGCATTTGCATCGGCCTCCTCACATCAGGCCGCTGCCTGCTGCCCATGCTGTGCAGGGCCATGATCATTACTTTCTCTGTGGCTGTGGTGGCCGCCATATCAATCATCAATCAACACTTTCTCTCTGCAACAGAGGCCATGAGGTTTTGGACGCCACTGATTATCTGCTACACACTGTTGCTTGTGTACATGCAGGGTGAGAAAGATGTAAAGTGGGGAACATGTCATGAGATTATTGTGCAACACTCATTAAACACTCATCAATCTGGCCATGCAAATGAAAATGAATCCATCATTAACTTGCGCATCATGATGTTTTAAAGGTCTTAAATTGTATTATTTTTCTCCAAATATTTTCTTCCAATTCTGCAATTTGGTTCTGCAGAGGAGCAGCGGCGTCTGCCCAGCAGCCAGGCTGTCCTGAACACGGTGGCGGTGCGTCTCGGTGGTTTGATGGTCCTGATGCTGACTGTTGGACGTTGGGCTGACGTGCTCCACATCCTAATGTGCTTCCTGGGTGAGGCCAGCTGTCTGATCCCCACTAAGGATCTGCTGGATGCGGCATCCTCGCAGGTCAGTGAGTCTCCCTGGAAGCAGCACATGGGGCCGAAAGCACTTTCTGTCCATGGGGACCCCGAAAACTGGGGCAGAATAGCAATGTGTTCATTAGACTGGGTCCCGAGATGAGACTGAACTTCTCAAACTTGTATCCCAGGTGGAGAAGGTACAAGATCCCCAAGACAGATTCAGGTCAAAGTATTCTCTGACTCAGAATACTGAACCTACTTTTCCTTTCACTGAGCTAGCCTAATTAAACAGTTCAGTTTCAAATAAAAGCATACACTGTTATTACAGTGCTTAAAAGTGGGTTGAATATATTCAGCAAAATAAATAGGTTGATACAATTAATATAAGTGAGATTAATTTGAGCTCATATGATTGGAGCACCATGCAAATGTTCAATATAATATTGTTGGTATTAATATAATGTATGGTTTTCTTTGTCTGTAATGATTCATCTGTCATACTTACTTACAGGAGGAAGAGGATTACACAGACTACGTAAAACAAGAGCATCGACGAAGACCACAGACACAAGAGAAGGAGCACCAGAGATAGGGATTCTGACATAATGGCACAAAAATGAATGCAATGAATGTAATATTTTTTTATTAAAAAGTCCAAGGAGCATATCACCGTGATTTGGAAATTAAATCTTTTAAAAATAAATACCAAACAACCATTGCATATATATGTGGAATAGTAATGTTACCCACAGTAGCCCACATAAATCTTATAATTTTGCATCTTTTCAAACTTTGCCTCAGAAATGTCTTCTTGTCTGTTGTTCTCTTATAAATATCTTATAAACCTTTATGAGTTTTAGCCGATTAACACTAACTCAGGTTACAAACTTGAAGTCATGGATATTATTGTAGGAGTCTGTGTGACATCTTGGATGAATTAATGCTGTAATCTTGGAGAGATGCTGGCATGCCAGTTGCTCCTGGGGAGAGTCATTGTTCCAAATGTTCTTGAGCCTGGGGCAGTTGTAACCCTTTCCACGGCCTACTGATAGACGAGGGTCAAAATAAGCCAGGTTTACAGTATGTTATGTTGCTATAGTCCGCATAGCATTATCCCACTAATTGGTGTGATTTAAGGAGGTTTAAGCATGTATTTTACTGTCCTTTTCTATTTTAAGAAAACACTTTTCTCTTTAGCCTACCTTTAAATATCATGAACACAAAAAGACATTCGACCAAAATAGATGCACCAACATAATATAATAGGCTACATAATGTACATTACATAGGCCTATTATGATTCTCAAAGGGGTTACATTTCATGAAACTCACACACATCGAGGTGTTACCATGCACAAATACGTATTAGCTAGCATAGCATATAGATGGATTGAATACGAGCACAAAACACGTTTATAAAAAGTGCCACAGCTCGCAATTTCCAGTGACTGACAGCTGCAAACGTTAATAAGAAATGCAGACATTAACTGCGTCACAAACAGCGCAGGCAATGGGTAAATTGTTCATTTTTCTTTTATTATTTTGACGCTTAGCTACATTTCCACACAACCATGGGAATACATTATCATTCCCTTTATGACATGTCTGTCCCGAGGTTGTCTACTTGAAAAGAAAAGGCAAAATGGCTGACGACAACGTTAGTGATGTAAAGTCACACAAAATGGCGTTAGACAAAGAAAAGGCTAGGTTACTTGGTTTTACTATGACATTAGCTTCATCTAAATAGCCTACTTGCGGACAAGACTAAATTAAATAACCCGCATTAATATATATTCTTTTTTATAAGACACTAAATTCGCTTTATAACACCCGAGAGGTTCTAAAGAGAGATTTGCTCCCGTTACCGTCTTTAGACAAGTCTTTGCTATATTGTCTCAATAACGTCGAAACCTGCTGCCTTCTTGTGACCAATTTCTAAACTCTGACACCCACATCAAATTAAATCCACATTTTGACGCCGGTATTATGCCCATTAGATGTGTCTTTATTGAGAGCAGTGAACTGACAGAAACATATTCCATGAGAGGGTTTTTGTTTTATCAGTCCCGTCATTCCTTCACAAAAGGCGTGTGAAATTACAGTGGGCACATTAGCCTGACGGTCCAGTTCCCAAAATAATCCAGGTCTGAGAATCACTGCAGACAGAGGAAATTTAGTTTTGGTGTCTAGTCGATCCACCAAAATAGGAAATTGTACTCCCACAGGTTTATTAGATTTTAACTGAATAAAGCTCCACATCAGGACGAGTTCAGTAGACACAGAGAGGCCGTTCTCCATGAGCACCCGAATGTGGTGAAAATGCCCATTGAAATGACTGAGTGCTTGTTGTCGCCTCCTGATTTCCAGACTTTTCTGTTCTCATCTGATAGGCACGCTGGACGCATGCGCAGAACAGCTGCGCGTGTCCCCTGTTACCGCATTTCAACGCATGCGCACTTGTGACTTCAACATGCACGCTTAATATAGTAACAAAAGCAGAATAATGCTGTTGTGTGGTAACAGAGCTTTTCTTAACAAAACTTTAATTAAAATGTCGTTTTCTATGAGCTAAACATCACATTCAGCTCCAGTATGGGCGAAATGTACTGAGGAGTAAATGAGCTCAAACCAACGTTTCCTTTACAGATGTTGACCCCCGGATTAGGTTTGCATAGATACACATGAGTATCATAAAAACAGGCTTCCACATGTGCCACTTTTATTCACCCCTCATCAATGTTTATCACTACTGATCTCTTGTACCTTTGGACACGTTTCTGGTTGCTCATGTTACTTATTAGCTTGAAACAGAGCTCAGACCAGATCAAAGTCTTTGACTTAACAGCTTTCTACTAGTAATAGTAAATCAATTAAAGCTGTATTTGTCCCCATGGACCACAAGTATTACAAGCAAAAGGCAGCAAACATGTTTATACAAAATGTAAAGTGTAATCAGACAAATTATAAACCTCATTATGATAAAGGGAAGTGTTTTATATATAACTTTTGGTGCCTCGTGTCTGTTGCATTAATCCTGTGTTTAACTGTGACTGTGTGTGTGTTTTAGGTTTGTATATAGTTTTGTGTCAAATCGTGCCAGTCAGCAAATCATTCAAATGAGTAATGTGTGGTATTTGTTTTTATCAGTGATCCTAACAGATCTAACAATACATTGCTCAAGATTATTAAGGTTTCTTCTTCCAAAATATATCAAGTCAACTCAAAGACAAGTAAAAGGGATTTGGTGTGACTGGATGCTTGTTTTTTAAATTCTATATATGTCAATCCCACAGCTGCCAAACTTTCTTATTTTTAAATGGGATCTCTAAAGCTTTATTTTTAGTAAGACTAATGGAAAGTGTGCCTGATTTTGTATTTGCACTAATGTGTTTAGCAGTCTCATGTTTAAAAGATGGATCAGCTTTGGCAATACATTAAATCACTAATTACATGATTTACTCTAACTCCCCAAAATGATATTCAAATATTATGGTCTTGTGAGCTGAGTCTTTCAGTGTGCATACTGTGGTAATTGGTGTCCTGTTGATTCTATGGGCCAAAAAGTACAATTTATGATTAAAACCAATATTTTAAACATAGAAATAAATATTATAGGCTGTAATTTATTCCGTTTTTAGAATAGATATCAGAATCACAAAGCTGCTTTCAGCAATAATGGAGAGATTAATCTTTAATGGGATCTTTAATATAGATCTTAATTTTACAGTATGTCACAGAATATTGTTTTACTGGAGCTCATCACAGCCTCTAATGACATATTAACATTCAGAATAGCCTACAACAGGCACTTAGTTTCCTGTTTCCTGCAGGCTTAAGTTTCCGCTTTAGGTGTCAAAGTCTTCAACACAAACTTTAAATGGAGCGGGGCAACTCAGCAAACCCTCATGTATGACTTCATCCCAGTTTGAAATATTGTTCTACTGATGTAAAATGTTAACCTGAAGACAAAAAAAGCAATTAGTGGTGAGTAATATGTCATTAGTCCCTTCATCCATTTCTCAAACAGCGTATTCTGTTCATGTTCACAGGAGACTGAAGTCCATCCCAGCACCAATTACATCCAGCAGTTCATAGTATTTAGTGATTGATAAATAAATTACGTACCTCAACAAACTATCAGTTTAGATGGAGCAATACTGAAGATGTGGGCCTATGACTCACTTGTTGTTTCAATGCATTGATAAAAGAAAATGAAGCCTATTATAATAACAAAACATTCTAAAAAATATGGGGTTCATTTAGTGTATGCAAAGTGCCACACCTTGCCATAACCAACTAGCACTGATGGGATCCTCCTGAAAGCTTCTCAGATGTCAAAGCACCTTCATTCAACCAGGGGTTTTCTTACGCATGCGCAGGGCCGCAAGACTATCTCATCGGGGAGAAAAAAAGAAGTTCACACACAAAGCCACGCCTGCGCGGTGTGCCTCTCATTACAAGCGAAGTTGCTGCATCTTTTTAGGAAGCTACATGCTTTCTTTCGACACCCAAAGGTCGCATGGTGTCAGGGACGCGCCTAGTCACGGGAACAGTCCGGAGCGCGTTCATGAGGTGCAAGATCGCGCTTTAACAGTGAAGAGTATCAAACAGCGTGCGGGGATCCAACCTAATGGTTTACATTGGGTCATAACGACCAGTCAATGATTTGCGCCGTGTGTTTTTTTTCTTGTCCGGCGTTTATTTTGCAAACGTTTTCTATTTTGCACGGGAAGAAACTGACATAGCAAACTCATCTGTATGATAGGGGAGCAGGAGCACACAGTATGGTCCGGGAAACCAGACATTTATGGGTGGGAAATTTACCCGAAAATGTGCGAGAAGAGAAAATCATTGAGCACTTCAAGCGGTGAGTAGAAACACTAATGAGCGACGTGTGTGTGTGTGTTTTGTAATGTGACGACGAGTGCATGGCCAGCATCTCTCTCTGTTGTGTCACATTTTAGTGAAGTCGGGATGAAGCAGGAGGTTCCCCTGTAGCAAAGTCCCATTTGGCAACTGTGCTGTCAGCTCTCCATAAGCAACAACACTGTGCTGCATTTCAGCTGATCTAAAAAAAAAAACCACCAGCACGCGACAAACACCCATCTTGCGGACATATGGTTTTGCTATTTTGACACGGTTTCTAACTTATAGGATAGGTGATCAACTTTACTTGTCCTTTCATGTTGTGCGGTTGTTCATTCACACCAGGTAACAATTTGACTTTGTAGAAGCCCACCTTTCCACCTGGCTAACGTAAAGAAAACACGTTTTTCTACAACAGTGTAAACAAACTTCAGCCTACTTGGCGAGCTGCTAGCATTGTACAAACCATGCATTTCACAGTGTGCATCTTTGGCAGACTGTATGAAGTCTATCGCCGAGTGTTTTCTGGTGCCTGAGCAAATCAGCGACTCGGTGTTTCACTTGACTCTCTGTGAGTTTGTCAGGTCACGGCTTCCAACCAGACCTGTGCACAAAGTATGGTTAATTTGAATACTATGCATCTATCTACCAGAGTGCCCTGTAGCTGTTGCAAGAACCGGATTTCTAAACGCTACATAAGTCAGTGAAAGCTAAAAGGTGACGCGACATCCACGCTCGCTGCAACATTGTTGCAAACTGGCTGTGATTGAACAGGCACTCTCTGTTAACTGATATGCAACATTGTAACGTTGTAGTAGGCTTCTTGCTACTTTGTGTGCGTATGAACACATACATTGCTATCTTTTTCTACATTATTACCGCGTTGCTTCCCCCAGCTGCTTACTGGCACAGCCTGCAGCGTTATTTGATTTAAGGACAATCAGACAACATATCGATATTTTAATTACGATACTGTGATTGAGCTCCACTGGTGCTTTTTAGTTTGGTCTATTGGAGCAGATCGAACCCGTGCACCATTTATGGGCTTTCGGCTCTTTGTTGTCTTCCTCGCACGGAGCAAAAAAATGTAAATATGATTTTTTGTGTGGCTGTCTGCGCGCTCTCGCCTCTTCTCGGCTGTCAAGGAAATAGCAGCCCGCCTATCCGTCCATATGTGCTGGTGACCAGACTGCTGAAAAACATCATAGTCTATCTATATGTGCAACGTTGCGTACATTACTGTGAAGGCGTCGCCGTATGGGACAAAAGCTGCTAAATTACCAACATAAATCCTACATGTCTGTTTTTAACAAAATTGTAACCGAAGGGCACGTTTGTCCCACAGCGTACCCCCAACATACATTTAGTAAATATATATATACTGATGATAATGAATTGGCTTTGCACTCTCTTGGTCGTGTTATTTACGGTAGACTGATGCATGAGTGAACGACAAATATGGTTCGTGTCTGATTCATGCAGTCGTGCATAACGCACACTAATGGGCTACCTATATGGCGTTTTTATTTACATAAGCCCGTGCTATGATGTGCGTAACGTTATGTTTGGGGGATGGTGACTGGCTGCATGTTATTGCAATAGCGGAGGGGAAACTGTGTCGGAGAGTCGTTTTTAGCACGCTGCCTCAGCTCCAGCGTTAACCCAGAGGTAGTCAGAGTATGCAGGTGCATGACATCCCAATGTGTGATAGAAGTCATTGAAGATGGGGGACGGCAGAATGAGTAAGCAGTGTGAACAGCTTTTCTAAAATGGCGTCGGAGGCTGTTCAATGTTGGGAACTGGCATGCCAATAAATTTATGGGCACCCTACTGTCTCTGTCGGACAGAGCACATACACTCCCGAAAGATTATTGTGTGTGGTGGGGGCTCAACGCTCAAAATATGATAGTAGGTTTTGTAACCTCAAACTGGGCATGCACATTTTGTGTATTTGGCTTCCCATCAGTCAATTCAAACATCACTTAACGAGGTATTTTGTCGTTTATTTACAGACGTATTAGGGAAACAATGGGATGCTCACCCTCACATAAAAACTCTTATATCTTGAGCATTTTTATTTTTAAAGGGGGAAAAAAAGGCAGAATGATGTTATAAATTAAAAAATGCAGCATACATAAGTGCTTTGCCAATAGTGAAACAGAAGAAGCCATACACATGCATAATGCATTTTGCTTTCTTTTTTCTTTTAAACCCACACACAGTGAATCAGGAAATGTCGCGTCTCTTCTTATTCTTCCCGAACCTCATCTGTGCGCTTTCCAGTAGCTATAATCTTATGAGCACACCCTCCTCCTAGACAACATGCTAATGTTAGAAAATGTATGCATTTATTAACATGCAATGTGCCATGGTTTCAAGTCCAGTTGCTGGGTTACCGTTGCCTTGTGAAAAAGTACCACAGAGCATAAAATAAGAGTAGCAAAGCCACCTTTACCGCACACACACACACACACACACACACACACACACACACACACTTGCAGCGGCATAACCTCTTTTAAAAAGGTTTAATCATTTTGGAAACTGAATTATTGTCACTAAGAATTAAAACTGAACACTGTTTGGAAATTGATTCACAGTAATGCAACATAATAACTTATTTTCCCATTGTTTTATCTTCTAGATATGGACGTGTGGAGAGTGTCAAGGTCCTGCCCAAGCGGGGGTCAGAAGGTGGCGTCGCAGCCTTTGTGGATTTTGTGGACATTAAAAGTGCTCAGAAGGCTCATAATGCAATCAACAAGATGGGGGACAGAGACCTGCGCACTGATTACAATGAACCAGGCACAATTCCTAGTGCTGCGAGGGGGCTGGACGATAGTCTGTCCTTAGGCTCTCGGAGCCGGGATGTAACAGGGTTCACAAGGGCGGCAGGGGGGACCGTGTATGGGCCCCCCACGTCGCTCCACAGCAGAGAAGGACGCTATGAACGCAGACTAGACGGGTAAGTGGACAAAGTTTCTCTGAAGGCAGGGGGAACCGTGATTTCTGGTTTACACCTTACCGCCAAGCATCTTCCCACCATCTATTCATTTACTTGTTTAGGGGGGAGAGGAGAATTAAATCTTTTAGGAATACCCGCTAAAGTCCTCAGAGCGTGGATTCATACGTGCAGGTAGACACAGAGATATTGCATAAGTGAGAGCATATTTGTGTATGTATTACTTAAAGGAATAGTTTAATCTGTTGGGGATTATTTAAACATTTCTGTAAAATGGATGTATCATTTGCGGAAAATACGGGCCAAAATTTGGATATATAAAAATTTCCGAAGGGATTATTGGAGATTGCTGGAGAGAGAGAGGGAGAGAGAGGGAGAGAGAGAGAGAAAAAGAGAGAGTGGTCCAGTGGCCATCCCTGGGATTCCCCTAATCTGGAGTTACGCGCCCTGCTCGGTGGATTAATGTCCCTCCTTTTTCTTCCACGTAACAAAACAACCAAGAGCACACATTATATAGATCTATAAAACACTGTTGTTTGGATTAGTGTAATTTGGTTTTGAATTATCGCGCACACCTCTCGGAGGTGTTCACTTCTGTCACGGGCTGGAGTCATGTGGATAACCTACACAGGATATTCCTCTCTGTTGGATTAACACTGGCCACACACCATAAGGATATGCTATCATGCTAAAGGTATGGGTTTCTTTCTTTTGTTGATTTATTTGGGATTATATCTCAAATCGGGGCATTACAATTTGAGTGCTGGGAGACTACTGCTGATCCAACTCAGTAGAGACAACAAAAACAAGTGAGCAAATTACTTTTCTTTTTTCCTGCCTTATCTTTGTGGAGATTATTTTTTACTTTTCATCAACTGAGACTCGCAGGTTTAAAGAGGACCACCATGGACTATGTTTGGATCGTACAAATTCAAAGAAGAATGCTGGAAATTGAGACTGGAAAGTTGCTGTTGGAGATATCCTACGTCATGTCTGTGGATTACGTGCTCCTTTCCTGAATGTGGAACTATAATTTAACCTTGGATACAACCACGTGCAGAATCGGACAACAAAGTTGCACCCATGAACTGCATTTCCCAATAATTCGGCTTCAGTTTGGACTGCATGCAGGCTCTTCCGCTTGTAAATGAGATCGACAACAGACATGAACATCCACAAGCTTCAAAACTATTTTGAATGTTCTGCACCCTGCGAATGAATACAGCTCTACTACAAACAAGATCTGGATTACCATTAACAGACATGTTCTTTATTCCTAATCTGTCCTGGCCAGATTTCCCTCCCTCTGCCAAAGGAATTTGATAAATTTGCTGCTGTGCACAGTACGGCCAACGTGGAAAGTGCGGGACTTCACAAAATGAAGATGCAAGACTTAATTTTTCCGTCATTTCCATCATTGTTGCCGGGAATCAATGGTGCACTACTTACTGAAGACTGCCTCCTGGATATCGTGTATTTATTTTTACTGGACTCAAGTGTGACAATGCTTTTTTCCCCCCACGTTTCGATGGATATATGAACTCAAATTGACATTTTCCAGCATACAAAACTTCCTAACCTGGATCCGTACATGGAAAAGTTTGTTTTCATAATTTTAATTTAAACGGACAGTCCTCTAAGTACGCGAGGATCCCTGCGCTGAAGACGAGGATTACATTTTCTAACGTGAACAATTTTGCTTCAATTTTTTCCCCTCCACTCAACATTTTTGCTCATTTTTTTTCTGCTCACAAAGTTCTATCTCCTTAGATTGTATTTGGAATTATAGATCAAGTTACCACTCTCTCAAAAGGTTGGTATGTCCTGCCCTGTGTATTTTAGCTATCCTCTCTAACCCCCTAGTTTGAACCCCTGTCTCTCTCCATTTTCCCCACTAACCGAAGTAGCTGGTACATAGACGCTGTTACTGCCTGTGTGTCTATATGCAGAGACCTGTACCTTACCTTGTATTGTTTTCCTTTCTCTTCCTCTCACCTGACCCCACCTTATCTCCTGTCCCCCTGTCCTTCTTATGATGAATGCATCCATATTTCAGCTGTTATTCATGACTAATGAGCAAAGTGAAAAATAAAATCACTTTTGATTTAAAACACTGGCTGAATACAACACAAGGAATGGGCTGTTTTGTTACATACTCCTATTTACAATAAGTGCAGTGAGAAGCGGGGGCTGCAAACTAATAATAATTAAAATAAGGATTCATAATACAATAAAGTTTAAAGGGAAACAATTTCAAAGATTAAGAAGTGTCCAGTGTGCATATTTCCTAATTTCTCTGAAAAAAAAAAAGTGAGATGGAATGAAATAAACATAAAATTAACATCTTAAATGGCTTTTTATTGGAGCTTTGTCAAGGTCAGTGTAGTATTTTTTTTTTACGTCGGTATCTTTTTATTGTGACGATTTAAGTCTTTCATTAAGCAAAAATACCAAACATTTGCTGGAATGTCTACTTTTCTCTATTGAATATCATTTTAAATATCTTGAGGTTTGGGCTGTTGGTCGGACGAAACAACATTTTAAACGCCACCTTAGGCTCTGGAAAAAACGGAGATAGAAGCATTTTATGGACTAAGTGATTGATCGATTTTAATAAAAAATAATAGCCAGCATATTCATCAATAATGAAAATAATCATTATTTCCAGCCCCAGTATCTTTGGTTCCTGCCTTGCAGCTGCAGTTTTAAAATGTCCTTTTTATGGGACAAGAGTAGAATATGAATACTTTAATCTGTCACAGGGTGCAGATACAACATTTGATTCTTAAAAAGAAATATAACTCATTGAAGATTGATTTTGTAGCATTTCACTCTTATTAGAGAGTTGACCATAGGAAATGCACAGGTAAAGAAATGTAATCCATCCACAGTCCTTGACTGGATTAAAACGTCTCCATGTAGGGTTGGCCGATAAAACGATAATTGCCGTGAGAGGGTAGAAAGGCCAGAGATTTTTCTCGATCATTTATTCTGTGGTATCTATGCCTTTTTTAAATTTCTGATTGTATTGGACTGTTAGAGGCAACGTTGCAAATCAATAAAAAGGACTGATTCATGGCAGTGCCGGCTTTACAGGATTGTTGCTTCAGTTTGATAGATTACCTTAATTAGTATTTAATTCAGTGGATTAACCAAAAGCAATTTGGTTATTTTATTTATAAAATGTTTTTCATTTGCGTTATCATCATGATATATATCTATTATATTTGATATATATATATATATATATATATATATATATATATATATATATATATATATATATATATATTTATATTTATATTTATATTTATTTATTTATTTTAATATCATGATATAAAACGACTGATAGAATCCAAACTCAAGCTCCGTGGTTTGTGCTTTAGCCTGCACAGATAACGGGGTGCTGCACAGTTTAACTGCCAGTTTGCACAGCAGAAAGATATTTAACATTAAGCTATTTATAAATAGTTTTTGAAATTTTGCATCAACTCGATATGCATGTATTTCTCCCACATGACTGAGCCTCCATGTAAGAGGCCTTTTTAGCATGCTGCTGGAATGCATCTTTATAATTATGCTGTTCACGTAATCCCAAAACAGTTGATGTTCTTAGCATGCACCACAGCAGACTAATAATCAAACACTGATGGAAATTCTGCCAAAAAAAGTCTAACTGAATTATTTTTAAGCTCCATGAATTATGTAGAACCTGTTTTGTGTAAAGTGAAATTGAAGGCTATCTATTGAGCAGTGAGCCTGTGCCACCAAATTAGCATTTTTGAGAGCATCTAGGGGTCAAGGTAATCCATCAATTTCACAGGAGACATTGTTATACCATAGATGTTATTCATGAATCCAGCACACACATGATTAAATCAAATAAGCTGAAACAGAATTTCCCCCTGACCCGCTGTACGTTATGTATAGTGCAGTGAAATACAGACATAGTGCGAGTCTCCTAAACCAATTTATCCTCAACATCCAGGAGACTGTGTGTGTATCCCATGCAGTCTTTTGTTCCTGTGCCCCATGGCAGAAGCCTTTGTTTGGAAATACCTAATGACGGATTACCATTTATGAGCTAATAAATGGAAGTTGTTCGTGCCTATAGGTTACATTAATGTCAAGTGTTTTACACAGAGGAATATTTCCAGATTTGCCACATCACAGAACACATAAGTATTGAATAAGTGCACAGTGACTATCCCTGAAAACCTTTAAATCCAGTCAGTAAAAATAAAATGGTTGGGGAAAGGGTTAAATGGTTTCATCAGTAGGCACAAAGGGTTAAGCTTACGGGATGAATGCCGTCCATCAAAATCCTCAAGTAAGGCGTGTTAATATGAGTAACACATTCTTTGTCAGTTGTAAAGGTCAGCTTGGTCATTTTAAGAAACCAATCCTATGGCTCATTTAGCAAAATGCCTTTCAGGACATCACAGGGCATCAGTGATGCAGAGGAAGACGCCTGTGTCATATATCTTCAGAGAATGGCAGCAGCCTTCTGTGTGCACCTTGTGTAACCCATACGACTTAGTTTCTAAAGCTCAGCGGAGATGCAGGCACCTGTTTTTAGCTCTGGAAACTCACTTGCAATATTTGGGTTTGAGATGCACTAAAAAACGTTTTAAGTTAAGATGTTGTGCAAAGATCCCGATCAACTGGTATACAATTTCCTACATAATCCAAAACAATTGGTAGTATTTCTAGTGGAAACACTACACATCTTTATAAAGTAACAACTTTATACATGTGTAGTGTTTCCACTAGAAATACACAAGAAAGTTGGAAAATCAAAAACCATAACAAAATGAATGTAATGTGTCAATGACTGAAGTAATAATAAATAAATATTTGTTTGAGATTCAAAACTAAAATAATTGTTTCCCTCATTTTCACAGAAAATACTGACAAAAGGCTGCTGCTAACTTCTCTTTAATGAGATAAGCAGTTCCAGACGTTTCTCCATGTTGCGAACGTCTTTAATTTGTACTCGCCGCTCTTTGTTGGCGTCGACAGTTTAGCAGCATGCGACCACATCACACGTCTTTACACAGATGTAATCAAAACCTCTCTGGTGCTCCAAATCAATCAAAGAACCAAAAGATTTGGATGTCTCTCAATTATCCGCATGGACAATTTGTAAATCCCTTATAGGGAATAGGTTGGATTTCCTCTTTTCTCAAACTTGATATTATAATATTAATTTCACCCAGAAAGGAGCATATCATTTGTTGAAACTTGAATTCTAGTTTTGTGATACTTTCTGTCTTAGTTGGAAGTACACATTGGCAGGAAATATTAGGTTGGCCGAAGGAGGTAGTGAAAGTCCTGAAAGGTTACCCCGACTCAGTTTCAGTTAGATGTTACGGGGCTAATCCAGCAAGACGCTGTGCATCGTTTGGTTTTATCAACCATACTAACATAATTTCTGCTTTGAACATTACCTTTGGTACCTTTTGCTTTGATTATCATGATTATATAGGGATATTGATATTGGCAATTTATTCTTGGATACAAGTTGCATAGCAAAAACATGACATCTGGAATATAGTAATTGTGTAGTATTGTTTATGTGCATATATTTTGTACTGCAGTGTTACACAGGTATAAAGAGCATCTAAATGATAGAAAATCTTATTTTTCTCATTAATACTGCAAAGGTTTTTACCATTTCGACAGTTGAGGTTTGTTTACCATTAAAATCCGGCACCGTCGTGAGTCTTGATATTTTCCATCCTCTTGTTTAAACTGGACGAAGATTAAAACATGGTATTTAAAGAACCAGTATAACGAGGGTTTGTAAGTGTTGTTATATAAAACCATATTCCTCCCCGCGTTAGAACATCATGGCTAATTTGCTGATTATAATTTGATTGGAATTCAAACAGTGGTAATTGCTGTCCTGTCCCGCTCATTACGGGGAGTTGGGTAATACGACTGCTGTAATGACACAGCAGTCGTATTACCAAATTAAATTCTGATTGCTTTATTCAGAACGTGTAGGTTCGGGTCTGATCAGAGTGTCCTTATTAGCGCCATTTCTAATGTGCACCTTCATAAAAGAGGCTTTTCAGGAGAACAAGTGTTGTCAAATTGTGTTACATTATAAACAAAAGGCTTGTCATAAGTCACCTCCACAAAGCTTCCACAAAGCTTCAACAAAGCTTCTCTGATAAATGATAAAACGCCTCATAAAGTGGCATTTGTGATAGTTACAAGGCCAGAATGGCGTAACAATCTATAAAGGCATGAATTCCTTTTTATTATAAGAAATCTTTGTGCAAGTCTGTTATATCCTGCAATTGTACTTGGAAATAAACTGCAGATTCCTGTTGTTTTGAACACTTAATGCATGCCTTTTTTTAACTAAATAAGCTTAAAGATTGTGTTAACACCTCGAAGCTGACTCATAAAAGACGGTTACCCAACAGCATCTTTGTTCTAGAAATAAGTGGTTGGTATGATGGCAGAAGGATTTGGTACATTTAATCTGCAAGTCATAAACAGTTTAGAAATGCTCAGTTGTCTCAACCAGTTCATCATTTTGTAGTTCAGTCTGTAGGCTGGAAAATAATGATCACTTTAGATGCTTAAAACTACCCTTCTCCAAACACTTTAGTACCCTGTCTTCCCATGTGTCTAATTAAGAAAAACCCGCCAGACACCTGATAATTCTGTTTGTCCAATGTCTGATGCTAGCAGCTGTCCCGACTGTAACTGTAATGTGATGTTGTTCTCTCTTCCTGTTTCTTAGGACGGCTGAAAATCGGGATCGGGCGTACGATCACACTGCCTATGGACATCACGAGCGTCCTGGTAGCAGTTTTGAACGCCAGCGGCACTATGAAACAGACTATTATCGTGAGGCAAGAGAGAGGACTCTAAGCACAGCTGGGAGCGGGTCTGGTACCTCCGGTGGAAGTGGTACAACAGTGTCATCCGGAGTCACTGGAACTATCGTTAGCGCTGTCGCTGCCAACACTGGAACGGGTGGATCAGCAGTGGCCACTACGGGAGGAAGTGGAGGATCTACATCCAGCGTTGTCGGCTTCTACCGCTCCCACAGCAGGAGCCCTTGTCACTTTGAGACGCCAGAGCCTCGCTACGAGTCGTCTCGTGCCCGGGAACCCTTTACTTTGGCCAGTGTAGTTCATAGGGACCTTTACCGAGAGGACAGAGGTCGGCGCGGGGAGCGGTCGTACCGCCACAGTCGAAGCCGGTCTCCTCACTCAACACATTCGCGAAATCCCTCTCCTCAGAGACTGGCGAGTCAGGCTACCCGCCCTACACGCTCCCACAGTGGGTCAGGCTCTCACAGCCGCTCCTCCAGTTCAGACTCAGTCAGCAGTACCAGCAGCAGTACGAGTGGCAGGTGAGTCAAGCTGTCAAGATTTCTACCCTTGTGCGTGGCTGTTGTTTACCTTTGTGAATCCCAGTCTAAAACAAGTGCGAGTATTTTAAGAAAGAAATCTGCACTCTGAATGCTGCTTCAAATGTTTAAGCATTTATTTCACAGAACAGTACTTGTTTAACTTCATTGGATAAATTCAAAAGATGAATAATGCCATCTATTCGTCGTTTTCAGCTACTTACCTGAGTGTAGGTCACAGTCAGAGCAGGATTGGAAATTAGTTTTTAAAAAGGCTATAACTGGATTAATGTCTCACATTCCCTGGTAGTGTTGGAGTGTCACTTTTTATATCTGCTATATTGAATTCTGCAACAGTTTTTAAGTAAAACACAATGTTTTGCCAACAAGCAAAGACATGCCTGTGCATTTAAATTTGAATCCCTAGTTAGTGCGGACTCCTATCAAGAACACTTTGTTGCTCCACATCCCTCAATGCAGAAGCTGTGGTTTATAACTTTCACTGTTTCAAGATATCTTACCTCCTTATACTGTGTCATTAGGGCCTGAGCACCGACAAAGTCGAAGCAAAGGACCTATTGAAACTGAAAGGATTATTATGTTTCTATCGCAGACACTGTATTCTTTTTATATAAAAATGTTCTTTTTCATTATTTTAAAGAATGATCAAAATAGGGTTGATTCATTGTAAGTGCTGCAATGACGTGCTTGCTTTTTCTGTTTTCAACATTTGAACATACCTCCATGCTCCTCCCAGCAGGTGACACAAATTGCAAATATCTGTATGTGGAAAAATGGGGGTAAAGACACACGATGACAGGGAATAATACTGTAGAGCACCTTGTCTTTGACAATCCCCCGCAGGATTTAAAGCAATCCATATATGGGTAATGGAGCCACCTTGAAAGATGACATCACTTACAAAGTCCAATATATGGTTATTCAGCAGCACTATCATTTCTCAACACAAATTGTAAATGAGTAAACCTTTGAAGCAGTGTTACGTGTGCAAATTTCTACTTTGCCCACAGGGTTGTTGGCTGAGTACTTGATTGTTGGAAGGATTCAAAGCCTGGAAAATGACCTTTGGTGCATGTAACTGCTGTAATGACACACTTTTTGGATTGTCAAGATTTGATCTGAATTGGTTTATTACCGCTGTTCATGCTTTGGATTAAGTTAAGGTCCTCATGTCTGTCATCACAAACAGTAGTCCTGAATTTCACTCGGCATAAATAAAGTATATATCTATCTTGATTTGTTAGGCCAGTGAATCTGGCCTCTGCTCTGTTTTGAACTCCACATTGGTTGTTTTTGTGTACTGCCAAGTGTGTCTACATTTGTCGTTATGATATTTGCGTCCAGGTTCTTGTAAATGCATACATATCAAAAGGTTGGGATAAGCAAATGCAAGTGAGATCAGCAGTTTTAGAAACCTAAGCATGTCTGACCATTTACTCCACTGCATACATTCACATCAGCCCTCTTCAGTTGTTTTTTTGATAACTGCATCACCTTTGGACACAGCAGAGTCCACAGCTTTGAACGACATGTAGCGACGCATGTGGTTTGACAAGGTAGTGCTATGGGGGAAATTTCAGGAGACGGCTGGTATATTTTTCTCACTGCCTACCTCTGTGTGTGTGTAATGGCTCCCCCCCTCCGTGAGATCCAGTTGGAACTGGAAATTTCTGGCCAGTGCTGGCTGCCTGCCCACTCCCACAGGCCAGGCTCCGTCAGCAGCACTTCCCGGAGTGTCTGAGCACAGGAGGAGAAAGTGAGAAGGAAACAAACAGCAGAGGGCCTAGAAAGCTGAGACAGGCATGGGAATGGTTTGAGAAAAAAAGCTGCATGAGGCAGCCATGAATTTGCCACTGACGTGCAAATCCATTTTTTTATACTGATAACCAGATGTGCCGTATAAATTGAGGAGGAGGATGTTTTTTTCCTCTTCAGCTGGGAGACATTGTGGTTTTAACAGAAATATTCACGGTGCATTACATGAGTTATTATGCTAATGCATCACGATAAATTACATCTGAAATGTGCGCATAATAATGCCTGTTCGATACAATTTGTAACCTAATCTTCATTCCTTGCCTTCGGATTGGAAAGAGAAAACACATTCTGTCATTTATTTTGATTCCGCGTTTTTTGTAAACCTTGAATATGACAGAATCACATTTAAACTGCTGTTCTTGTGGTGAAATATAGCTTTTAGCACATATTATCCAATCTATGAAATATTTATCAGAGGCAGAGCATTTAGCACTAACAGTGTAGCACTGCAAAATTATAAATCTGTATACAGTATACAAATGATGTCATAACAGTTTATGATTTTATGAGATTAAAATATAACTAGATTCTTAAGTATTGCTGGGTTAGACAAAGGAAGCAACTGTTCACAGTAACAGAAAATGAACTCTTTTTAAATGTACATCAATAATATAGTTAGACTGTGAAGCTTGCAACAACATCTAAGTCCATGTTCCCCTTTTGTTACAGTGATTCGAGCAGTAGTTCAAGTGATGACTCCCCAGCACGTTCAGTGCAGTCTGCTGCAGTTCCTGCACCCTCAGCACTTCCTTTATCCTCTCTTGACAAGGATGAACCTCGTAAAAGCTTTGGAATCAAGGTCCAAAATCTTCCTGTGCGCTCTACAGGTTAGTCATAAGGCGCTCCTGCAGTGTGCAAGCACAAAGAGCTTTTTTTTATGCAGAAATAATTGTGCATTATATTTTTGTATGTTCCTCAAATATTGACTCATTTTTATGAAAGATAATTACCAATAATTTATGATTTATTAACATGTTACTTCTTCCGTATACATACTTAATAAAACATTTGACTGTTTTACTACAGACACAAGCCTAAAGGACGGTTTGTTCCATGAATTTAAGAAACATGGAAAGGTCACATCTGTACAAATCCACGGAGCTTCAGAGGAGCGCTACGGGCTTGTCTTTTTCCGCCAGCAAGAGGACCAAGAGAAAGCACTTGGAGCATCAAAGGGGAAGCTTTTTTTCGGCATGCAAATTGAAGTCACAGCCTGGAATGGCCCCGGTAAGTTCAGATCTAACCATAATGCAGCACAAACATGAAACAACAAAACGCACAAGGTTCCAATGAGCGCACTCTGTATATTTCAGAGACTGAAAGTGAGAATGAGTTTCGGCCCTTGGATGAGAGGATAGATGAGTTTCATCCAAAGGCCACACGAACATTATTCATTGGAAACCTGGAGAAGACCACCACTTACCATGATCTGCTTAACATCTTTCAACGCTTTGGAGAAATAGTGGTAAGTTAATGTTGCGATGTGGTTGGGAATCACGCCATATATGCAATGGTTAATATGCTGCAACGTTTGAAAAGACTACGCTTACTAACAGCATATGTCTGTTTACATTACTCTTCCAAGGATATCGATATTAAGAAGGTGAATGGAGCCCCACAGTATGCCTTTCTACAATACTGCGACATCGCCAGTGTCTGTAAGGCCATAAAGAAGATGGATGGGGAGTACCTTGGTAACAATAGACTAAAGGTGAGAATCGGCTTAATTATTCAATCTTGCCTTTCACAACTATACCAGTATTTTATGAGCATGATTTGGCTAAACTGTTCTTTATGTTGTTTGATAAAATAGTTGCATTTATCCATACTTTTTCAGCTGGGCTTTGGAAAGAGTATGCCTACAACGTGTGTTTGGTTGGATGGATTAGCATCAAATACAACTGAGCAGTTTCTTAATCGACATTTCTGCCGCTATGGACATGTTGTCAAGGTAAGTCTGTTTTATTTCCCCCCTCACAGTTGCCTATTGTTTACTTTCTGGCCCCTTGGGACTCTATTTTCCTCTGTCTTCCGCAGGTTGTATTTGACAGAATGAAAGGAATGGCCCTTATCCTGTATAACAACATTGAATATGCACAAGCCGCTGTCAAAGACACAAAGGGGTGGAAGATAGGGGGCAGTAAAATCAAGGTAAGTGAGACAAAACTTTGCTCTGTAATGTTCTCAATACCTGACATGATATAAAAATTGCAACTTAACCGTCTTCTTTTTTCCTTAGGTGGACTTTGCCAATCAGGAAAGTCAGATGGCTTTCTATCGTTCAATGCAGGCATCTGGCCAGGATATTCGAGACTTTTATGACCTTCTCTCTGAAAGAAGGTTTGTTTAGTTTCCTTAAGGCATAATAATTTTACTTGAATTTGTCTAATGTTAAACCTAACATTATCAATGCCAAAGTATGATGAAATAAAATATTTCTTTTTTGGGGGGTTTTCTTGGCAGGGATGATCGAAGAACTCAATATGAGTTTCAAGCAGAAAGGCAATATTACGAAAATGCACGAACGCCAGGGACATATACTGAAGATCCACGTCGCAAATACCCTGCCAGAAGCCGAGAGTTCTACACTGAATGGGACCCATATCAGGGAGATTACTTCGATCCACAATACTTTGAAGACCCCCGGGAATATCGAGAATATAGAGCGGACCCTTATGAGCAGGATATTCGCAAATACAGCTATTTGCAAAGGGAACGTGAAAGAGAGAGGGAGCGCTTTGAAACAGATCGTGGACGGGATCATGGGAGGAGGACCATTGAGCGTAGCCAAAGCCCATCTCACATTGCCACTCGGCGTCCTGCCACCCCTACTGCATCTCCTTCGCTCTCCGAGAGGATACCAAGTGATTCAGATCGGCGTGTTTGCTGCCGATCTTCTGAAAGAAGTGGTAGCTGTAGTTCAATCTCCCCACCCAGATTTGAAAAACTTGAAAAGGCACGCACTGAAAGGTATAATAAAACTGACAAACTAGAGAAGGATCGAGTCTTTGAAGTTGAAAGAGGGAATTTGGTTGAAAAGGAGAAGCGGGCTGGACGTAAAGACCGAGGGGACAAGGACAAAAGTGAGAAACAGAGGCTTAAGAAGCTAAAGGTTGCATCACCTCTTATCCAAGCATGTGAGACGGAACCTGAACTTGAACTTGAACGAGATGTTAGCCCTGAGTCTGTCCTTCGAAGTAAAAACAGTAAAATTACAAAGGAAGGCTCGAGCAAAGGAAGGTTAGACCTTCTACCTTGTGTTGTGCAATTAACACGGGTTAAAGAAAAAGAAGGAAAATTGATTGGTCAATCTGTCCAAGAAAAACAAATTCCGAGGTGTGGAAGTGACAGTCCTAGATTGGCATCCCCTTCAGCTGACCAGAGGAGTCCTCCATTTCGCTCAGAACCATCAAAAAGTGATATCTCAAAGCATGGAAAGGTGCCCAGAGACAAAAATATGCATAGTTTAGTGGAGGTTATTGACAAGGATGCCAAAATAAAATCCAAAAAACATGGGAAATCTGAAATGGGATTTGACAGTGGTATTTCTGTGGATATAGACCGTTTGGCTGCAAGGAAAAGGCGTTTTGAAGACTCTGGGAAAACTGATCGACAGAAGAGAACTAGTGAGGAGGATCTTGTTAGACCTGGACTTCATAAACTATGGAACAATGCTAAGGAGACCGATTTGGATAAGAACCTTTTGATAAAAGGGATGCATAAAAAGGAGCACCACAAGGATAAATGTGTCCGGATGGTTTTAGTTTGCAGTCCTAAAGATGGACGAGACTGTGAAAGCAGCTCCCTAGGCTTTTCTCTGGATCAGCAGTCACGGCTAGGGGAGCTGCCTGAAGATTCTACAGATCAACTGGACTCTCCCTACCTTAAAATGGATTTAGAAGGATCAAAAAGTGAAAACGGCTCCAGTCTCACAAAAATATCAGATGATGGCAGCCTTGATTTGGATGAATTAAAAGAACAGAAACAGATTTTGTCTGAAAATGAAGAAGGGAGAGGGAAATGCAGAGACTCTGATGAGGGAGACAAACACTTTGTGCACATTGACCAGAATATTTGCACAAAACAAATTGAACAGAGCCTATGGGTCCGACCCAAGCTTGGTGATCCTGATAAGTTAGTCAAGTTTAAAAACCCAGCAAGTAATGACACTCATGATTTTGAAAAGGATTATATAATGTATGATCTTCCAAAAACAATTCAGGATATGGAGAATGAGGACTTCTCCTCCAGTAAACGAAAGAAATTAGAGAATTTCGACTTTGAAATAGTCACTGCAAAAAGAGAACGCAACTTCTCAAGTTCCCAAAAGTTGAATGAGGACCTATATCAGAGTATAACCTCCTCAATAGGACATGGTCACTTTTCTGAAAATGAGGAAGAAGAAACTGCCCAGATTTCTGTGTCCGTAATAAACAAAGAAAGAAAAACTTCTTCAACAACAGACGAGAAAGTTTCACACACGGAGTCAATGAAAAACTGTTTGGGCCTGACAGCCACGCATTTTCAGTCTTCTGACACCGAGCTCCCAAAGCTTAAGACCACCTTGCTTGGCTGTGATGAGGAGTTAATGCAGCGTTGGGAAAGGCGGCTAAAGTCTGATTCACTTAGAATGGAAATGACTTTTCCTAGTGATATTGCAAAATGTGAAACCATCCACAAACGCCTTGGCCAGGATTTAGAACCTGGAGAAGTGCAGTCTGACTCGGATGATGATGGGGAAAACAAACGCATCTCTCCCAAGTCCAATAGTTCCTTGTCTTATATCCTCAGGGAACGTGACGAGAGGATGACAGACCTGAAGCTTTCGGGCTCATTGGAAAAGAATAAGTTTTATTCTTTTGCATTAGATAAAACTATAACTCCTGATACTAAAGCACTCCTTGAAAGAGCCAAGACACTGTATTCATCCAGGGAAGATAATTGGTCCTTTCTCCCATCACGCTTTCCAACCTCCCATAGCTGTTCAGATAAGGACAAGGTAGAGCTAGCACCTCGACCTATTCCTTCTTGGTATATGAAAAAGAAAAAGATCCGTACTGATTCTGTTGAAAAGCTGCATGATAAAAAGGAGGAACTTAAACCACAGGACCAAGAGCGACCAGATCTGTTTGCTTCTCGCTTCCTGCACAGTTCAATCTTTGAACAGGATTCCCGGCGTTTGCAGCATCTTGAGCGTAAAGACCAAGACTTAGTTCCTGGAGTTGTTAGACCTTTTGCTAAGCCAAGTAATACTGAGGCACAGCCTGAATCTGGAGTAGGTGATGCACCACAAGAGCCCATAGTGCTCTTCCATAGTCGATTTTTGGAGCTTCAACAACAAAAGGACAAGGACCATCTCCCACATGATGCTGAGGATGATTCGATAGTAGAGATTAAAAGAGTTGAAGTGCAGAATTGTGATAATGTGCTCTCTGATAAGGAATCTGAGCCAGTACTGAAGGTTCATGACAAATCAGGCAATGCGCCATTAACCTTGTTGGCTTCACCATTTGTTCCTTCGCTGAAAGAAATGTCTTCACCAGAAAAGAGAGAATATTTAACTCCATCCTTAGATCAACCTGTATCATTTGTCAAAGAAGAAAAAGTAGAGCCAGTTGTTGACATATCCCCATCTCATTCTATTTCTATGGAAGACTTCAAACTAGTTGCTCCTAAGTTAACCATCGCCCCTCCACTCGTCCTTTTGGGGACAGAAAATGAAATGGGAACAAAAGTAGAGTTAATTGAACCAGACGCAAAAATTGGAGGTATGGAACATACTTCTCTTGTGGAAGATAAGTCTCCTACTCCTAGCGCTTCCCTAAAAGGTCTCGAGAAAGACACTGCAGAATTCACTTACTCCTCCTATCCAAAGATTGAAGAAAAATCTGACATTAAGACAGAACCAGAGAAACTGGAAACCAATCAGGAAACAAAACACTTTGAGGAATCTCAGAAAACTGAGACCGATAGTGAGGCATGTATGCCAGAGTTAGAGGCTGAAATAAAACCATTACCAAACCGCAGACAGCCCAAGAGTAAAAGGGCAAAACCACTCTCAGTATTACGTACTTCACAACCTTCCCAAACTGTTGTCACTGATAAGCCTGCAACACGAAAGAGTGAACGGATTGACCGAGAGAAACTCAAAAGGGCCTCATCCCCTCGGGCAGAAGTACCAAAAGCATCAGTTGATTCCAAAGCCACATCCAAGTCACCAATTCATGCTTCAGATTCTGAGCAAAACCTTGAGTCAAGTCTGATCCATGGCAGAACACGTCGCAGGAATGTAAGATCAGTCTACGCCACGCTACACGAAGACGAACAAGCTGGCAAAGAGGTGATTGAATCATCACGCTCAATGCGCAAACGTGGTGCTGATAAAGAACCAATACAACAAGATGTTCCAATTCCATCTACCAATGCAAGGAGAGGACGCCCACCTAAAAGAGGCGTCAAACGAGGTGAAGATGTATCACCAGTTAAGGGAGATCAGCAGAAAATGATGGAAGAAGACACAGAGGTCAAAGAGACCTCCACTACTGTAGAGGTTGTGAAAGCCTCTGAGGGATGGCGTTCACCCCGCACCCAGAAGGTGCAACAAACCCAACTGACTTCATCTGCTCCAGTTAATAAGAAAGGGAGTAAAATAGACAAACAGTCTGGGAGCGCTACAGTGCTAACCGAACAGGCTGATCTGGCAAGTCATGATGAGTCAGAACTTAATCCTAACGCTGATTCTGAACAGTTTGTGAAGCTATCAGAAAACGCAAGCTCACCAGCGCACAGAATAGAAAAAGAATTGAAAGATTCTGTTGGAAAGAAATCTACTGATGGGGATATAGAAAAGATAGACGCCAGCTCATCCGAGAGGGGACAACAGCCTGAAAAGAGTGTTAAAATGAAAACGCCAAGGCTGAAAAGAAATGCCAAGCAAGTCACTGAAGATAAATCACACAGCTTAAAAAATCTTGAGATCCGTGTAAGCGTTGATGATGTAAAAGGTTTACTTCGTTCAGAGGACAATGACCCTGAGTCATTTGAAACTTCCACTATTACAAAAACCAAGACCGTTGTAAAAGAGATTAAGGAAACAAAAATTATAGACTTTCAAAAAGAATCAAAAGAACTTGATGAACAGGAAGACACCCTATCAGAACCTGAACTTCCTGCTGATCCAGCGACTCTCTTAGCACGGCAGATGGAACTAGAGCAGGCGGTTGAAAATATTGCCAAACTTACAGTTGAGCAACCTCCTCGACCGTATAAGGAACCACCTTCAGAGCAACCTACCATATTGCCTCCTGTCATAGTAGAACCAGAAGTTGAGGTTGAGGAAGAGAAGCGAGCTAATCCTGCAAGCGAAACTGAACTTGCAGCCGCTATTGATTCCATTACAGCTGAAGAAGCAGATGCAGATGGTTTCACAGCTCCTCCTAGTTACACTGCTCTTATTCCTACTCCTGAGTCCTTGACATCCCCTTCCTCCAATGAGATTATGGAACCCGAAACACACATGGTGATCAACAGTATTCTTGCTGCGGACTCAGATGATGGTCCTCTCACACCCAGTCCAAAAGGGCTAATGGCAGAGTCTAAGACAGCTGAGGATGCCCCTCTCCTTGAAACACCCAAGAAAACAGGCAGAGTTAAAGCCAAAACCCCGAAGAAGTCGAGAAGTCGCAAAGGTGCAGCTAATAAGAAGATGGACACTGCTGAAGAGGTTTCACAACCAGAGCTCTCTCCAATCAAGTTACCAGAGTCGATCCCAGAAGACTCAGAAACCATCAATTCAAAAGCGGTTACTGTAACAGCTGGGGCCGCTGCAGCAGCTTCTGTGGTCACTGCCGTTGCAACTTGTAGGCGTGATGTTACAAGTGCTATAACTGTAGACACGCCTAAAGAGGCTGAACAGCCTGAAGTTGAACAGCTTGTACCCAAAGAATCTGCCTTTCATTCTGGCACAAGCAACATCTCCAGTAGTAAAAAGCATCCCCAAGCAGAAGAGCCATCTACCCCTACTCTTGCTCCTGCCCGCCCACTACCTGTATCCCAGTTCAGTGTACCCCTGCTGCGGCCTGCCAAAATGCCAATTTCACCAGACTGGCCTCCTAGAATTGAAGAAAGTAGAATCTATGTTGCTCCTTCATGTCATGTTACAGTGGTAACTCCTTCTCCAACAGCATCAACTGCACTTGGAACCCCTTCAACAAACCCCCCAATGCCTCCTGACACGAAGGCCTCAGATATTGACCCTAGTTCTAGTACCTTAAGAAAAATACTAATGGAACCTAAATATGTGTCTGCATCAAACAGCAATTCTATACCTACCACTATGGTGACATCTGTGCTTTCGGATCCTTCACGGATGTCAGAGAATGAAAATCCCTCTGAAACAGTTGGTTCAAGACAGTTGCATCACGAAGAGAGACCACCTTTACCTCCTCAGCCCATACACCACAAACCCTTTCCACTGACAGAATCCCAACAGAACTGTGGAGACAAGATCCAGCATACAGTTATTTCTCCTGCTACCTCAGTAATAAGTCGAATTCCAATGCCTTATGATACAGAGGAAACTCCACGAATTTCCCTAAGCAACCGAAGCATTGGCATTTCTATTCCCAAGCATAAATTTAGATCAAACTCTAATGAGAATAATCGCTACCATGGCATGGACATAATAGAAGATGGGACTAGAGGACGCTCTGTTGTGGAGACCACTCCTTACAGTCAAGGCTCCAGTCCTGGCCTCAGGGTCAATACATCAGAGGGCGTTGTTGTTTTGAGTTATTCGGGACAGAAAACCGAAGGACCTCACAGAATGAGAGCCAAAATTAGTCAAATTCCTCAAGCCAGTGCTGGTGATATAGAGTTTCAGCAATCTGTGTCTAAATCTTCGATAAAGCAGGACCCCCTCATCACATCATCCCAGTCGCCTACCCCAAAAGCAGGCCCAACACATACAACTTATGGGCACACAGGGGTTCTCTTGCCTGGCCAGTCTTATAACTCTCAACCTGTCATTTCCAGTATGAAGCAGGAGAGTATTGGGTGTGACAAATCTGAAGCCCCTTATCACACAGCATCCCAGGGTGGCGTTGTAAAGATGTACCAACAACCAGTTAGTTCTCCTCAAGTCTTAATGTACAACCAAGCTGTGATACAACAGCAGCATGCCAAGAGAAGACTAGGGTCTGATCCTCTACCAAAAAAGATTGACATTGGCAAAGCTGTTCAGCAGTCTAACTTAAGCCCAGTCATAAGTCCACACCACCCATCACTATCTGGTACCCGCATGAGCCCAAGCCCTAGCATCCCAACTAATCGGTCAACTCTACACCTAAAGCAAGAACCCCAGTCCCCAAGAACAGCTGTACAATCCCCATCACACTTTGTGAAAGCCTGTCCTCCAAGCAGTTCTCCTAGAGGAACTTCTGTCGTTCTAGGTCATGGCATGCCACCAATGTCTACATATCATTCTAGTATGCATCACCCGCACTCAGAACAGTCCTCAGTCATAATTCAACCTCACAGTGTCACTCAGGCATTGGCTCACGAAGCCAGGATGAACACTCCACCAATGTCTGGGATAAATTATGGAAGGAGAGGTGACTCCCTGTCTACTTCGCACCCAGGGACTCCACAACGCTCAAACACGCCACAGCCTAATGGCATCCGAGATTTGGTACTGCAGTCTCATTCAAGTCCCCAGGGGTCCGTTTCAGGTGGTGGCAGCAGTCTAAGTGAAGAAGACCCCAGACACTTTAACCAAGCTCTTAGTAGACCTTCCGTGCCCCAGCTCCAATCAGATGTAATGATGATTCACAGTGATCACAGAGGGCTCCACCCAAGCATGCGATTGGACCAGTACAGAGACATGCACCAGCGCCTCCTCATGCACCAGCAACTGGGGGAGCAGGCCGCTGTAGAAGCAAGACAGTCTTCAGAGAGGGTGTCGTCTTCAAGCAACATCTCTGGACATTCAAAGAGTGTGGGGAAGAGCATTGACCTTTCTACAAAAGAATCTCTGAAACCACTAGAAGGAAAGCTGATACATCCTTCTAACGAAAGTAGAATCAGGGGGGTCCATGCATCTTCTCCTGTCCTGGTATCTCCTCATACACATGGGGTTCAGCTGATGCATCCAGGAGGTGCAAGCTCCTTTCCAGTATATCGGGACATGCGGGGCTTTCCATCCCAGTTTCCAGGACATCCTTCGCCGGGACACAATCTGTCTAACCAAGGCATAACATCTTCACAGGTAGCTTGATATGCTTTTGTTATTGACATTTTTCAAATATTTCAGCATATGATAGTGTATTATAAATCATATTCATATACTGTACATGTGAGTAATATGCATAACTATTAATTTGGTATGTAATGTTTTAATCAGGTCCCTCCGGAGCCTGAGCTGGGTCACAGAGGTAAAATGTCTCAGCCACATGGGGGAGGAAGTGATTCCAAGCCTGAGAGTTCCCATCTTCGCCATGCTACCTCTACGGACCTCTCCCACATTTCCAGAATATCACAGGATACAGTCTCCCCCTCATACCAGTCTCCCATGACGTCCCCTATGAGTCTTACTCACAAGCCAGATCTATCTCTACAGAAAGGCCCGGCAGCCTACATGCCAACACCTCCGCCAGTAGTTCCTCCATCAAGTTCTCTGCATCCACGTCCTGATGCTAAACTGGAACATTCGGAACATTCGGAACATCGTTCCGTTGACATGGTGCAGCTTATGACGGTAAGAAGTCAGATTGGCGACCAACGGCATCCTACATAGAATACGTTTTTAAGACCATGCCAAAGAGAAAACTATGTCTCTAAAAAAATAAATAAAACATTTTTCTGTTTTCTATTATACAGAAATATCCTATTGTATGGCAAGGTATGTTGGCACTGAAGAATGATCAGGCTGCTGTCCAGTTGCACTTTGTTTCTGGCAATACCATACTGGCCCAGCGCTCCTTGCCGCCCACAGAGGGAGGCCCTTTTCTCCGCATTGTCCAGAGGATGAGGCTTGAGGCTTCCCAGTTGGAGAGTGTGGCACGCAGAATGACTGTGAGTATTTAGATTTTTACTACCTCTAAAAAGCATCTTCAAAAGTTTGGATGAACATCTTGAACAATATTAATCAAATGGAGACTGATTGCAAATACATGGATTTTAACCAATAACCTGATTAACACTGTGGGATGTTTTTTTTATGTTTACATTTATGATAAAGAATTATCATTCATGGCAGGTGGATAATGACTACTGTTTGCTACTGGCTCTACCCTGTGGTCGAGACCAAGAAGACGTCCTTGGTCAAACCCAAGCCTTGAAAAGTGGCTTCATCACCTACCTGCAGGCCAAACAGGCTGCTGGCATTATCAACGTGCCCAACCCTGGCTCTAATCAGGTCTGTGGTCATTGAAACATTTTCTGTTCCACCTTGCTTTTGTACCTGTGTTTCACAATGAAATATCATAAAGATTTAGTTCCATCTCTCATCATGTTATTCTCATCTCTTGATTTACAGCCAGCCTATGTGGTGCAGATTTTCCCGCCGTGTGAATTTTCGGAGAGCCACCTTTCGCGCCTGGCCCCGGACCTTCTCAACAGCATCTCCAGCATTTCCCCTCACCTCATGATTGTCATTGCCTCTGTTTGATTACCTCCGTTTCTTTTTTAACAAAGCCAACACCAGCCCTTTTGGACTCGTCCAGTCTTGTAAACTGGAATTGCCTCATATTTGATTACTTTGACGAGTTTGACTTAAAAAAAAAAAAAAAATCTAATTTAGCATGCACTCACCTTTTTCTTTCGCTTCACCAAGTCCTTAAGTCAATCAATGACATCGAATTCCAAAAACTACACCTTTACAGAGAGGATCTGAAGGGTTGAACGGGGATTTTTGATGATCATTTCTGATTTTTCATTAGATTTGTGTTGTGCATAGCCTTTTCTAATTCATAGCACCCATTAAGCTATGGATTGAGACCTTCCTATTGGATATTTTTTACCTCCATAAAAGTGATTGTGATTCTTTTTTTTTTTCCTCTTTTTTATTTTTTTAATTTTTAAGACAAACGACATGAGAAGTCATTGCACTATGTTAAGGAAAACTTGTGAACTCTGTACAGATTTGAGTATAAAATGATACATGTTATGGAATTACTCTCGTGATCGGCCATGCTTGTGCAAGATAAAAGAAAACCATTGCCTGGAAAATTATCAAGGATCATTTCAGCCTGATGAATCATAAAGCTTTCACTCCTTCACCATCAGCCAACTTCTACATCATTTCCGGACTCAACTCTCCATCCCGAAGTGTTCCCTGCCCCAGGAACTCGCGAGGGGACGTTAAGAGTTGTACAGTTTACACTCAATGCCTCAACAGGGGACTATATACAGAATATTTCATTTGTTTATTTTTGTTTGCATCTTCTTTAAGCCTAAGGGTATTGTGGACAATTGTGAAACTGTAAATATTATAAATATTTAAAGACTGAAACAATGTGGAGAGACCAAGTGAATTATTTTACAAGACCGATCATCAAATGTTTTCTTTCTTTCTTTTTTTGGGAGGGGGCAAGGAGGGTTAATGGTGGGAAGGAAATGTACATGATCCAGGAGTGATATTCAAGAAAAAAATATTTTTAAAATTGATTCTGTGCCAAAACGTCTTTTGCAAACGCTCAACACACGCAATGTATCTAAAACAAAAAATTGATTAGAACCTATTTTCATATGTGACTTTGTATTTTGCCACTCAGAGGGCAGACTTGATTCCTTTTTTTTTTTTTTTTTTTGGTATTGTTCATCAACCCAACTCTGTTACTACAGTGCTTTTACATTATGAAGTTGTATCCTCATTTTGAAGGAACCATTGTATTGTAGGGGTTGCATTTCTGTTTGTATTTCTCCCTGTTGTGGTCCTTTACTGCCCCCTGCTGTCTGAAAACCATCCTCACATATTAAGGACTACATCCTGAGGTCATTTAAGCTGTGACCTCATGACAGATGTGCTATAGCATGCTTTATTTTCAAATCTTAAAAGGTAAACTGAAATTATGAAGGCAAAGAATGTGACTTGAACTTGACATCATGCCGCTAATGGATGTGTTGATCATCTGTCTTCATCCCTCCCCTTAACTGTCTCCTTGAGCCAAGCTGTAAATACTAATGTCCTTAACCTGTGCTCTTGTGTATTTTTCCCCTTTATAATTGTCTTTCTTCAGGGTCCTTAATTTTGTTTTGTGCAACAAAACAAAGCAGTCTGAAAGAGACGGGAGATGAGGCGTGTGAAACCGATACTGAAAGTAAAACCGTGCTTGTGCTGTAAATATTTCTATGACTGCAAGCTGAATACTCTCATGGTTATGTTGAAGGCACTTATAATTTTTGATAAACAAATGAGAAGAAAAGAAAAAAAAAAAAAAAAACTTAAAACGGTGATTAATATGAAAAACTGTCTTTTGATCAATCTTCATTTTGAGTGTATTTTGCTGTTCCTCCATGAGGACATTTTAAAACTGTAAAATAAATGGTTGTTTAACTTACTTCTGAAGATCATTAAATGGTCCGTCAGTCTTGGTTTGTGTTTTTGTGACTTGTCTTTAGAAACTGATGTTATTTGATGCATTTACTGCAGAAGAACAATCCAGAATCTTGACGTTAAGGAAGAAGACTTCCATCGCTGTAATCTGAAATCTGCAATCTAATCTGTTCCCTGGCTGGAAATTATTTGCCACTGCAACATGTTGCAATAGTCAAATCACAGAATCAGCGCTGCAGTCCATTCAGCAGTCAGAAGATGTCAGTATCTCCCTACATGCAACTGCATGCTGAGGTTCAAGCTATGACACAGCGAATCAGGCTACCACAGAAGTCAATTCCATCACCATGAAAATTATTTGTTCTTTGAAATATAGGCCTTGCCTTCATTGTGATGCGACTGTTTATTTCATGGAGCATAGTTAGTATCTTTTGAATTTGATTGTGTCAAAGGGAAATGTGTCTCACAGAGACCCTTTGCTTAGACCTTAAAAATACATTAAGCAAGTAACAAATGTGTCTTTGGTGGCCTTTTGTTTGCAGGCAACAAGACCTAGGTTTAATTTTGGTCTGTCACAGATTGAATTGTGAATTCTTCTTAATATCTGGATCTGCATATCTGCATAGTTTTGCTGTCTCACTGCATTGGCATTTTAAAAAAATCATTATACATCTACAAGAGTAACAGGAGTGCAGTAAAACCATATTAAGAACATTCTGGATGAGCTTGTCAGATATTACATTATGAAATGACAAATTCTAAAAATGTTTTTCTTCCTCAGTTTTCAGAGCGGTATTCAAATAGTTCTGGATTCAAGACAAATGAGCGCTGTGTCTGTCGAAAGCTGCAGATATAGACTCATCCCTGAGGCAAACAGCTCCATGGTTTTGGGAATTTTAAGACCGTGGCATGAACATTAGGGTTTCCGGCTGCACCCGTCAAATTCAAGAGTACACTAGCTGACAGATTTAGCGGTGATTGGAATTCTATTCAAGAACATTTGGTGGTCAGAGCTGCAGGATCCTTTGTTATTTTTGGAAGTAATCCAATTGAGTGCAAATAAAAAAAATTAAATGCAGGCAGCCTGGGAAGAGGCATCAACTTACTATTTATAGTCAACTTCTTATTAGTCATCAAAATATATTTATGTAACAAAACAACCACCTGCAATGCATTATGGACTGTTATTTTTCTTCTTCATCCCACAAGGCTGATGCAGTAGGTCAAGACATCCCATAAAAAAGGATGACACCAGCTGCAGCAGTATAAGCTGGTGTTTGAGCAACCAAAGGGGGGTGAAGAGGCCTATTCTCGTGCTTTACCCATTTACTCTCTCCTGTCATTATGCCTACTGTAGAAAGAAAGGAGTGTGACCACGCAGAAGAGGTGAGGCTCAAGTGATTTATAGTTCCCCGACAGGCTAAGACTTGGAATGTTAATTGACGCCCTGTACGCAGCGTGAGAAGAAGCAGATCATATTGAGACAGTGAAAAGGCAAGAGAAGGAAAACTTCAGGAGAAATCCGAGATACTTTACTGCACGTTGTTCCCTCGTCCTGTTACAGATTCGCAGTTCTTCTAAGATTGCAGGCTCTGTCTTTGAGCGATGAGGCGAAGACGAAAAGGAGTCGTGTGCCCTTGTCCTTAAAGTAGACCTCATTCATATATTTGAGCTGTTCTCCTCTTGAATTCTTTGCCGCAAGATGACATTTTGAAAGCCCAGTTTTAGCTAGGAAATGTAAAGAATGTTGAAAATTCAGAGGTTGGTTTTTCAGACGCTGATAAGTGCTTGTTTTCTTGTTTGTGCCCTTTTGGCATTGAGCTCACTGCATTCCATGCTGGTGTTTGGACACTTTGTCCTCGCATGGGAGTGCAGAATACATCAAGTAAAAGGGATGATTTGATTTAAAAAACACTTTGATTACTTTGCTGCACATGTCAAAGTATATGGATGAGCACCCACACAGTTGTCCATGATGCATCAACATAGGCATGCTTTTTAAAAAAAAGCCATTTATCTACTATATTAAGAAAACCGGCTACAAGGAAATGTTGAGAGTAACACAAAGGAAAACCGTAAAAGGTTTTTAAATGAACTTCTGCTATGGTTGTCAGGCTGCTTTTCTTGCCAGAAGCCTACAAAGGCCTTAACCTTCATAACCAGAGGCACCAGTAATATCACCTTTTAAAAGTCCCGAGGTGCTCCACCAGCATTTTCTTCCCTGCAGAGTTGTGAGCCTGAAGCCTGACGCGTGGTTGTAGCTGAAGACCTACAGCTGCGTGGGAGAACTTTGATACAGCAGTGTTGTGATTCGTTCCAGGTTATAGAGTGGTATTCAATTCAAATTCAAAGTAGGTCCAGTTACTAACATTTAAAAAGTCCGAACCTCATAATGTGTACATATAACGTGCATTTCTATATAATGTCAATGATATGCATTGTCAGTTTTCAAAGTACGATATTATAAACATACACAAACATTTGACATATGAGCTATCTTAACTATAAATACAACTAGTCCTAGAAAAATTAAAGCCTAAATTTAATCTAAAAGAAAACAAGACAGAATCTTCTGAATAAAATAAATATAAGTGCCTCTTTTAGAAAAAGTGCAAACAGAGCATTTTTGTTCTCTCTTTTTTCTAAAACTTTTTTTTCTACTTCTTTTTCTAGCCAGAAAAATGGGCATGTTACCAGCTGCCAGTGCCAGTAGTTTCAATCTTGGTGAGCATTGAGTCTGTACTTGTGTGGGCACTCACTGGGTGAGGCTGGAGCAGTAATTGGTTTTAATAATGCTCCTAGTGGAGAAAGCTGACTCACAGCTGTAAGTCGATCCAAACACGGTCAAGGTGTGTCGTGCTACTTTGATCATGAAAACATTTTTTATTTGGACTAATTTTTACAATGAATGATGATAAAATACATAAATACAGATATTTAAATGACTTGTATAGAACATAGCCTAATGCATACTGAAGAAGTCATCTTGATTTATTTTTCTTACTGACAGCTTGTAAAACAAACATTAAATTGGTTACAACCACTTAATCCAAAACTTTATAGAGTTTTAAAGTTTGACAGATAATTGACTACTGTAATGCACTCAAGACACCAACTTGAAAAATATACATCAGGCTTTAGAGATGGGAATGGGAATTCATATAAATATAATATATGGAAAACATTTTTTAAATCTAAATCTAACATTACAACCTACAGCTCTATATCACCTAGCCTACTGTAGACTGAAGCTTTGTTTCGTTGGCATGGATATTCTCTGAAGAAACAGTGAGGTGATTGTAATGGTGGTCCCTTGTCACATATTTGGCACAGATGTCAACACAACAAACTCCAAAAGTGTCCTCCTCCCAAAACCAGCTGGAACCAGCGAGATGCTGTGTCCACTGGCCTCAGCAGTCCCAAAGACGGCACGAGCATTAATGTTGGAACAGGAAACAACCAACCACACAGAGTCGACATGGCTGATTTCCATGTCAGCGCGATAAGCTAC
Source organism: Cottoperca gobio (assembly GCF_900634415.1). Lineage (NCBI taxonomy): Eukaryota > Metazoa > Chordata > Actinopteri > Perciformes > Bovichtidae > Cottoperca > Cottoperca gobio. Next base: position 16,979,348 of record NC_041361.1, read on the forward strand.
TGAAATACAGAATGTGGTATTTGTTTATTGTGCTAACATGGCTGCTTGATAATGTTAAAATAAATGATCAGAGTATATTTGAGGGATAAACATTGCCTGAATCCAGAGTGTAAATGCTTTAATGTGAACATAAGCTGTAGAGAAAGCATGGACAGGGTTAGATAAGATGCTGCTGTTATGTGTTAGACGAGAGCTTTACAACTAGGGAGAACAAGAGGCAAAGGTCATGTAGATAAATACTCACAGGCTGATTAAGGACATTTTTACAACGTGCTCTCTGTAAAATTCCTATCGATTTATGAAAGTTTAGACGCTCCTAATACACTTTAACTTTCAATCCATCTTGTAACCCTGTAAATAAGATGTCATGTAAACAATACGACAGAGAGTTGACTTATAATACCTGTCCACATGAAGGGACAATACTTCTCCGGGCTCAATATGAAAGGTCAGCGTCAGGTAAACACCACTGAATGAAATGCAATAATGTGATCTCTCCACTTTACAATGGACAAGTGTTAGGAACAGATCAAGCGACTGATGGGGTCACAGTACATGTTAGGTGTGGACGGGCAATGTTGGAGCGATATGGCCTCACCCTGGTGACTCAAGCCTTATAAACACAACACCTTCCTCTCACAGCGACGGCTTAGTGTCTTAGTTGCAATCTGATATCTGCGATGTAATGCGTGAGCTTTCTTATTCTACCTCACTTGCTTTATTTGGTTTCATAAAACCAATGTGATTTATAAAGGTTTTTAATCTGTTCTGCATTGTTTTGCATGTCAATAAGATCCAAAGGCAGAAGCACCTGGAGATATCAGTCCTTTAAGGATGCATGAATGCCGTTTAGCCACAGATTATTTTAATTCTTTATTTTAGCCAGAGCATAACAAGTCTACAAGAGGCAAAAATGAAGCTATGAGCATGTGAGCACACTTGGTTCCTCTGCAGCTGGAGATCTTTTTCTGTACAATTGTTTATTAATCAACATGGAGGAGTACACATCTTTCACAGCCAAATATTTAACTATAATCTTGTACAATTAGGCTCAGATTTGTTAGACATTTTAAAACTAGAAGGGCACTCGAAGAGCGCAGATCTCCGTCAAGACCGTTTCCATAAGTAAAAAATAATGCATGTATCCGCCCCGTGATTCAGATCTGCTCCAAAATATTATGGATTCTTCCTTCTTAGTCTTTCATACTATTTTAATTCTGCTATTTTTATAATGGTACTTCAGACTAATTTACATCAACACTGTGATTGTTGTACTGTAAATGCTCTTATTCTGTCCCTGTACTAATTGTTATGCTTTTGCTGTGAAGCACTTTGGGCTGCAATTATTGTATGAAAGGTGCTATACAAATAAAGCTTATTATTATTATTATTATTATTATTATTATTATTATTATTATTATTATTATTATTATTATTCTCCAATGCTACACCCTTCCACCAAGTTTCATGAAAATCTGGCGCGTTTTTCCGTAATCCTGCTGACGAACCAACCAAGAAACAAACTCCTTGGTGAAGGTGTATAACAACCAAGCACACATGTACAGTAGGCACGTTAAATCAGCATTTTTATAAGCACATGTAAAATAGAGCGCTATGGTTCATATTTTACTGTGGGACTGTGCGCCTTTCTTCTTTCATTCCTTCGTCGTGATCTGGCTCCAGGGAGATGTGAAGTTGATTTGTGGTTCTTTCACTTTTCAGGGATAATAAGAGACAGGCTTGTGTGTTGTCCTCTATTTTCTTTCACCCTCCATCTATTCTGGATTTCAACCACTCTCCGCCTCCAGAACCCGATCTGTCGGCCAGTGTGAATGAGAGACTTGAGATTATGCCTCGGGTGGCAAAACCGGACACAGGTCACTGGAGGTGGGTGTAGGTTTGAAAACAGTTTGCTTGTGCCTGACTCATTCTGAAATAGCTTTCCAGAGGTGGGGTGGGGGAGTACAAAGAGCTATTATGCCAGTCAGGATGTGTTGATTGTTCCGTGTGCTCTGCCTGCACAGCACTCAGAGAAAATTATGTGGTTGGAATTTTTTAAGACTGGAAAATGCGAAAGTGGAATCAAGGAAGAGATAAAACACAAAGGAAGGCATTTAACGAGGACAGCCTGGATTCCTCAGCAGTGTTCTTTTCCATCGTGTGTCTGTTTGTGTTTGTTGGACGGCTCATTGTTCAGTCTCTGCGTTGCTGGTTTTTAAGTCTTCTCTGCTAAGCATCCAGGGAACTAACAAGCTATAAGCTTTTTACAAGAATATCACTGCTCCCCTCAAACCTCAACCACGTTATGATTTATGAAAAAGCTGTGGTCTCACCCGAGATTAAGGCAGTAACCAAAGTCTAGTTTCACATAGATTTATGTCTTGGTGAGAGACTCTGGGTCCTTTTATGTTTAAACTGAAACGCTACTGACAATAGTAATAGTTGGCTATTTTGCATTCTTCAAGAAAGGATGCTACAGTTAGTCTTGTTTCCCAGATTTAATCCATTTCCCTCTTGTGAATTTGCTTTTATATTTCTACCTTAAAAGGAGAGTTCAGATTGTTTGAAGGAGGGTTGCATGAGGTACTTACCGACAGTCAGGATATTACCTACAGTAGATGGTGGTCGGCACGCCCCAGTTTGGAGGATCCAGGATGGAAATATTCTAAATATAGCGTACACTTAAACTGATTCTTTGTTTTAGATGATATGTTTTGGTTCTGCCCCCCTCCACAGCAGCACATTGCTTTGCTGCTGTGCTGGTACTCCTGTCAGTTTCTCTTAACTGGGGGCGTGCTGACCATCATCTACTGTAGGTAATACTCATACAACCCCATTTCAAAAGGCCCAAACTATTCCTTTAAGAATATGTATTTCTGTGCAGAGACCAACCACCAATGTTCTGTTTTAATTCACACACCTTCCCAGGTGAATATGCACTATTTTGTGGCTTAAATTGACTGTAAATGCCATGTAAACAAAGACACACTACAGTGTGCATTGATTTAAAAAAGCAGACCATGCATTTTGTCAGTAGTTAGAAATCTTTGTCGCAACAAAATCTGGCACCAGGAGGTAATTTCTAATGTGTTCCACCAAAAAACCACATGAGAGGTTAAAGATCTAGTTTTGAAATGTGTGCATTAAAGTTATATCTGGACGAGGGGAGCGGATCATACCTGACACCAGAATTACATCTGGGCCAATCAAGCAGCCTCCACCGTGGCCAAAAGCTGAAGTCAGTGCTGCCTTAAGGTGCAGTAATGACACACTAATGGTTAGCAGCTGCTGGCTCTACAACATCTCTCACTATTGAAACCTACTTTTGAAAGTCCCAATTTCCCAGAAATAGAATGTAAGTTAGCGTTTTTCACATGAAGTTGGATTTAAAGTAATAATCGCAAAGGTTTTCATTTAAATAAATGTCTGTTAAGTCTATCTATCTATCGCTGAATGAGGTAACACAATGGTGATGAAAGCCCTTGCATTTGCAGTATTACCAACCGGCTGTCTTTGGTGACATTCCCGGGGAAAGTCTGGATTTCTGGGAAGTGAGATCCAAAAACATGCCTGCAATAATCGCTTAGCGCCATAGGTGCTTCTTCATAGATATTTGAAATTGTAACTGTAAAAAAGTTTTCTTATCTGTCTCAGTTTCTACTTTCTTACTGGCTTCAGCTCGGATGATTTGTTCAATACAAAGTAGTTGCAAAGAAAACTCTCAGATCATGAGCTATGGATTATCCTGAGTACCCAGGACACAGTTTCAGGGAAGACATGTTGCTGCTGATATTATCATATGCAACTCTTGCAATTCCATTTAGCTCCATTGTATTTTGGTAGTGGCAGAAATCTCAGAGATAGATATCTCAAAACCCCTGCAGATAAAAACAGAACTATCTGCATGGCTACACCCCATACGGGTATCTGATGAAATGTGTTTTTCTGTGATTTCAGTGAAGTAAACTTTTAGGCTCTCCCCTAGAGAAACCTAAAGGGGACATCGATGATGCTATTGTCATGTTTTTACCTACACTAGCAGCATTCGTACAGACATTCGTGATCACAAGAGGATGCTTCATAATGATGTTTGGTGATATGGTGATTTCCTGACATTTCCTCCACTGCCATCATGAGGCTCATTTTGTTTTGGTATTCATTGAAATGTCTTGACAGCTATTGGGTAGATTGCCATGACATTTGGTACAGACATTCCTAAATTCACTCACAATATATTTTACTCATTCTGGTAATCCCCTGATTTTTTTTTTTGCGCTGGTCAACACATCAGGTGATCGAAAATGTCTCTAAACTCTGTTACAGGCCCATTTGGTGATTTGGGCTGGTATTAAAGTTGGTAAGACTGGACAAATCCACTAAGCAACATGTGTGGGCTGGAGTTAAAAAGAACAAAGATATGCACCTCAGAAATTCAGTCATTACAAAGCTTATTCTCTCTTGTATTCCCGTTTCACGCCCACGTGCTAGCAGGCTTTCTTCATCCGCCTCGCAAGTGCAGAGAAAGACTTGCTGTGGTATTTTGTGTTTTTTGAAAGAGACCAACAAGCAAGAACAGGCTCTCGGTGAAGCAGTCCTGACAGACAGGCATTAAAATGAGCCGCCATTCCACAAACAGCTGGGATGTGCATCACTAAGTTGAACACCTTCACCGCAATAACCAACACAAGCAGCACCCTCGGCGCTCATGTCCAGTGTGACTCTCTAATATGGCAAAGAAGCAAGCAGGTACATGAATGCACACGCCTGTACTGTACGTGCTCGCACATGTACACACACATGCAAGCATGCATACACGCCCTGCATTCCCACACTTGAATCTATGGATGTAACAGCTGCAGGCAGGCTGTCTAAACACTGCAATGCAACAACCTCTTCTGACAGCGCAGCAAGTGAAAGTGAACATGTGTGTTCATAGTAATTTGCCATCTGGAAGGTCATTTTAGGTGTGTTTATGGTGGCAAAGGTTAAAAGACTCTGGAAGTTTTACGCCTTTCTGGCAAGACAGCAGTTGCATGTCACCACCCGAGTTCCTCTGTAAACAAGGAAGTGAAGTGATATCATCTCTTATGGTGGCATTTTAGATCTGCCCACACACAAACATGCCTCGCCTTGTAATATCACCTGACTTGCAACCTCAACTTCTTTTTTAAAACTATTTTGTCATTCTCATTTGCACACCCAGGTGTGGGTACTTTCGATATTACTTTCATATTTCGTAAAAAAACAGTACTTACACAAAAGGACAAAACTTTACTGGAACCAAGGAAACTATCACAACTACAATTACTGCTACTACTACTGCTAGTTCTGCAACTCTACAAATGTTGCGGCTACCATTGCTACTGCTACCAAAACAGCCCATTCGCACTCCCAGGTTGTCAAATACGGCAGCTTGGGATTGGGTCCGCTGGTTTTAGCTAGCTATGGTTTGGCAGTTTGCTGCAAATTCTCTTTTGAATGTTGTCAATTGCTGTAAGTGCAAATTAGCAACACAATATTTCGCTCTGGTGCACCTTTTCGAATGCTATCAGGCCATTAAATGACGGTTATCTGTTGTTGTCACTACCACTCTAATGCTTCAGAAGAGGCAAACTGCACCCAGCAGTAGTCCAGAAGGTGCATATCCAACGTTATGAAAGGTTCGCAGTTTCGTTAGGTATCACTTTCAGTTACGTTAGGTTTAGGTGCCAAAACTACGTTGTTGGGTTTAGGAAAATTATCATGGTGTAAATTCAACTAACTATACCTGTGTTTGAAACATTATGTTGCATAAATTAAGTACTTCATGTAACTCTGCTTACGTAGGCTACGTCAGTTAAAATAAGTCAACATTTGGTTTCATACGAGACACAAACTCTGGTCTCTTAGGTGAAGCCCTGTGTTTGTTTGACCGCTCCATCCCCCCTCCCATCCACCCTAAGCGGACTATATCCGTCTTTATACTATGTTATCCGAACTTCTTCCTTTGCTCCCAGCATAACATTATATGGCAGCTAGGGGTCACCGCCGCCTTGTATTCGTATCGGTAAGCAACCATGTGAATAGATGATAACGGTGTTTTGAACCTACTTGTAGGTGTAGCAGATAGATAGATAGATGGATGGATGGATGGATGGATGGATAGATAGATAGATAGATGGATGGATAGATAGATAGATAGATAGATAGATAGATAGATAGATAGATAGATAGATAGATAGATAGATAGATAGATAGATAGATAGATAGATAGATAGATAGATAGATAGATAGATAGATACTTTATTCATCCCGAGGGAACTTTAGGAGGCTCCTTCTAACCCATGTCTCTGAGGCTGATAACCACTGATAACGGCCATTTAATAGGCTGATATTATTCAACGTGGTTGTCCAGTTCTGCCATTGTATCTTCCATTTCACTATGAGTATCACTCCCTTCAATTTCATTAACAATTATGTCTAAACAATTATCTTAAAATAATCCCATAGACATGAATGAGATTAAGCCCTCAAATACACATCCAGTCAAGATCAGCATGTGAGGACACACACAGACACACACAGCTGTCCCAACACTTTCATTGGCATAACAGCCCTTCATTACTTGGAGTCCGAGTTAGACATGCCTCACATGCCTACCTCAGCTAACCACGAACCACTGTGGGGTTGTGGGCTCCTACTACCGGGACAGGTGCCGCTCATATGACATCACAGTTTACTGTGGGTGGCTGCTGCTCGAAAAGCTCTCACATATCCAGGACAAAGCAGTGATGACAGCTACAACTGTGATAACGGGGATATAATAATAAAGAGAGTGTGACCAACGATATAAATGTTGTATTCTCTTTGGACTTGTAGATATTAACCGTAGCCATGACAAAGACTTGACGGGAGTCAGGCATGACTTCATGGGATCAGAAAGAAAGGAAATGATGCTTGAAAATGCATGAATCATACTTGACATGACCAACGAGCAGCCTGAGACTTTTAACTAAAGATTTCTTGCAGGCAGTTTTCACAATTTGATATTTTGTTTAAGCTCAGCAGATGTAATTCCCACATTGTGTGACCATAAATAAATAGTTTAATATGTCAGAATCTTGGCAGACTTGACAGCCCTGTGTTTTCTTTCAAAGTAAGTTGTGCAGCGTGGGCATCTGACCAAGAAGGATCAACAGTGAAGCATGTAATCTGTGTTCTGTGTTGTCAATCAACCTGTTGCTAATTGCTACTGACAGGGAGCGTGGAGGGAGGTGGGAACAGAAACTACAAGTGTTTATCTTACTGTTGATCTTTAAAATTACCTACCACAGCTTTAACATCTGAGGCTCCGTTTTAGGAAAGTCGACTGCAGATTATACTTAGTCAGCTGGACTGAGAGCAGCAATTTTAGATTTAGTCATTGAGCTGTTGGAAGGTCTCTGATGTTTATCCTCCAGCTGAAAATATGCTCACACAGACTGTCAACGCAACAGGCTTTCATGGGAAGTTTACATAAGTGTTTGAAACTCTATTCTTGTTTTTATATTTATCTTATTCTCCGACATGGCTATGACACAGATATGCGACAGCAACTAAAAGGATGGATAGCTCACCAAGGGGCAGCATGTTCGAGGGAAATTAATATAGGGCCTAAAATAGAACCCTGTGGAATGCCACAAAAGAGGAAAATGTGAAATCAATTGTCATATGAGATAAATAACACTTGGTCAGGATCCCTTAGCGTCATTTTCGAACGCACTAGCCCTACGGCTCGAACTATGATGCTTCACTATGGTCTCAGTATACACGTGGTTAACGTTGTGTATTTAAACTAAAAAAAACTTTAGGAAAAGGGTAAAATAAGTTTTGGATCATAACTTAGAGAAATTACACATTGAGTTTTGGTTGGGTGAAAGTCTTGTGTTTGGTTGACCCATCCATCCATCCTCGCCTCCCATCCAGCCTAAGCGAACTTTATCTGTTTTTATACTATGTCATCACACTCCCGGCGCACTTGCTCTGAGCGTTTAATACTGCCGTGGATGGGTTTACATTGTAGAGAAAGCCCTGAGCATTTCATGCAGACCTCAAAGGGTGCTTGTGGTGTCTGTATCAGACGAAGAGGGCAGTGACAAAACATTAGTATTTGACGCCCTGGGAAAGAGACCAGCTGGTAATGTTGGCCTCTAATTTTGACAGAATAAAGGCCTCAGATTCAAAAACGTAAAAAGGCATCCATGAATAAACACTTAAAAGCTCATATTCACACACTCCTTGTCCATTTCCACACTCTCTCCATCCCATCTGATACCAGTGAGCCCAGTAGGGTCATCTGGAACTGAATCAACAGGTGGCTTTCAATGGAGGCTCTCAGCAGCCCGGGGTCCCTCCTCCTCGGCCCCTCCAGGAATCCATCTCGACTTTATTCTAAGCTCTGTCTCCCTTTGCTCTCTGCTTCCTTAAACGTCTACAATGGCCTTTAGGCTGGCAGTCACTTGATATGGAAGGAGGAGAGGAAGGAGGTGCCTGAAGGAGCAGGTCATTCTACTCGGGTGAGCAAATGGGAACATCTGCCACTCCAGTGTGACCCGTGTCTCCAATAAAAAAACACGGGAGGCGTTGTCTGAGAATATGAGCACGTTCCAGCTCAGGGCATCGGAATGCTGAGATAATGTTGTGATAAGGAGTTGAATGAATGGTGCGGTGCATCTATTCCCCTTCAGGGTAGTTCAGGACTTTCCAAGGATAGCTAGCTGTCTGTTAACGGGGGGGAGAGGGGGAGGGAAGGAAGGAGAGGGTGAGGAGGTTTAATTATTAATATATATGGACATAGGGCCCATGTGAATTATAATTATATATAGATGCACTGATAAAGCCCTTAGTTACAGAGCTTAATCTGACAATTCCCTTCTGATATAAACAAAAACTTTTTTGGGTAACCAAAAAAAAAGCTTTCAGGATGAACTACCAACAAGTCCATTATTAAGTCCTAAAAAAGCCAGAACAAAAACTGAATTAAGTTCATATTTTTAGCCAAAGTTGAATGAGGATGTTGTAAAAATGCCTGAGACAATGACTCTGGTTCAGATATGCTCAGATGTGCTCCAGTTTTATGTTTCCTTCTGTCAGATAAACTATCAATCATTACATTCAATAAGTTAGTTGCGATTGAGTGGGCTACTGAAGCTGCACTACAGTGGTTTAAAAAAACTAAACGCTGACCTTTTCAAGTCATTAATTTTACAGTGAAATAAATCCAAATTAAGTAGTATTAGCCTTAAACTTTGGGCAGGTGGCCTCATGAGAAGAAGTTAACAGGTTAGCATTGCATTAGCATTGTACTTACACATTCACACTACACACAAAATGTGTAAATATTAATCCAAAACCACAATTTTGCCACCATTTTTCAGGCAATTCTGTAGTTTCTTTTCACCAACCATAGATATGTCATTGGAATTACAAGTAAAAGGCTAACATGAGTAGGTCATCGTCATCTGCATGATGGGACATGAACTCGGCATATCAAGAAGATGCAAAAGATGCATTATGGGAATGAAGATACTACTATAACAATAAGTCAATAAGTTAGAATATCTCTGCATGTGCTGCTTTGATTTCGACCGTTCATTATTTAAGCAGTCCCTTGTAAGTCCCCCCACTTTATGGAAATACAATACTTAATCATTGGAGTAGCCCTTTAACCTGATTTGGTGAACAGTCATAATGTTACAATGCATTTTTTGAACAGTGTAAAATAAATCTTGCTCTCTAAAATGTGTTTATAAAAGAAAAGGTACACTAACATTAAAAGGTTTTCTCTTTTTAAAATTGAGGAGGTTTCCACAAAAAAGTGTTTTTAATGGAAACCTTTTAAGTATTAAAGTGACTGACAAAACATATACAGCTCTGAAAAGACAAAACGTGAAAACCATAAAAGGCATTAAAGGCTCAACTTCGGAAGTATATAGGAGATGAATCTCAGCATCAGCTGTCACTGAATGTTTCCCTTCAACGACGACGGCCTCTTTAGCTGTTTGAAATACAAATGACCACAGTGCAGCCAACCACACATGGTTGGTTTACATTACAACTCAACACGTAGGTTACACATGCCCTCCCACCTCAATACATACATTGGGGCCACATTACCACCAACATTTGCTCATTACCACATACACACATTTGTATGCATAATATATATACAATTTACAGATCTCTCCCTTGTATGTTGATTCATGAAAATCAGCTGCCATGTGTGTGGCTTCCATGGTTACTGATGTAAAGTATTAGCACTGTGCGGTTTCAGGCTGTTAGGGATAAGGGTTGTCCAAGGTAGCATAAATGATCGTTATCTTTCCTTAAACTGCGAACTGTCCATGCTGAACGCAGCTTCCACAGGTAATTTGCAATTCATTCACACAAACCTGATGTACCGTGAACCTGCCTCTTAATCCACCCCCCCACCGTCGCCCTTATCAGGTAGCAGTGAATCTGACAAGGCACATGGAACTACTTTCTCATGCAGATCTTGAGCATAGCTGGATCAACAGGATCAGGTGTTGTTTTTTTGGGGGGAGGCGGTTATTTGCAGGAGATGGAAGCGTCAGGCCAAATAGCTAATCAGACTAACAGATGAGCCAATATCCTGTTCTCACATATGCTGGGGCCACAATTGCTCTATGTGTTTGGTTGTGTGTGTGGGGGGGGGGGGGGGGGGGAGAGAGAGAGACAATGGCCCTGCTGTTGGCCCATCCACCACTGCTGCTGTAGATGCCTTACACCTGTGCTTGGCAGCCCTCCCACCACCCCCCCCCCCCTTCCCTAACACACACATAACCCCAACCTCACCACCCCTGTCCCCCCTCAACCACACAGCCCAATCCACTTTAGTTCTCAGTTTACATCCTGCATTAGCTTTTAGTGCCGCACTACAAAGAACAATGCATATTCAACAGGCTTACCAGCACGGATAATGCACATGTGGCCCCTCGGGCACGTCTTATGGTTTCATATCAAAATGAAAAAAGGGACGATATCAAAGGTTTCTTCGTTCCCCTGCTCCACTCCACTCATCCCATCATTACCTGAATCCATAACTGAGTAGCAGACCTCCCCTCCAACTCCTCGTAACTGAGGATGAGGTGTGAGAGGTGAGAGGATGAAGGGAATGTGAGGACGCCGGCTGTAGAGGCGAGAGTGGGCGGGTGAGTGAGTGGGTTTTAGGGATTCAAAAGCTCACATAGAGCCATGCATGGCGTTCTTTTGCGGTTTGAGGGGGCTTTTGTGAAACTGGAGCCCCCAGAAGGCATGGGGGGGTGGGAGGTGAAGGGGAGTGCGCAGGGGTCTGGCCAGCACCTCTTTTCCCGCAGTGTCAGCATCACAGGTGTGTGAACGACAATGAGTGTGTGTGTGTGTGTGTGTTTGAGAGAGAGAGACCCGTGTCCAATCAATGACACACTGTATTGTAATCATCTATTGTGGGGACAAGGCTGCTGCTTAAAGGTAAACACTGCTGGGAATAAACTCTTCAGGTACGACCCTCTGCCTCACTGATATGAAACGGATGCGGGGGAAGGTTTTGGAAAGCCTGATGTAAAGCACAGCATCTCCTTATCGCTTCCATAGCTGTTGCTCAACCTTTTGCCATAGTAACATTGGGCAACAAACACCGAAAGTAAGTCAGATAAAGCATGACAGTAAATTCCACTCTGCACCAGTTGCTAGGTGAAGGACTTTCCTTAATTCCCCATATTCATACTGGACTCCCCCACTCCCACATACCCTCCTGGGACTGAAAACCCAGATTAAACTTTGTTTTGTTCATAACTTCAGCACTGTCTATCTACAGGGTTGGCGGGGTGCAACATTTTTGGGATATTTCCCATAAATTATGACGGGCTATCAGTAGGCCAGCTGTACTCTTGAATTCTGGTATTCAGAGTTGCTATTATGCTTATATGAATACATCTCTCTCCGCTTGTCACAATGATTCTACCTCTGTTTGTGGGGAGGCTCAGAACAAAGGGACGCTAAGTAAAGCGGCTCCCGCTCCTTCTCCCTCCTATTCAACGTGGCAAACAATTCTAAATCAATATCTTCATGCAAATGATTGTGTTGCCCTGCAGGCTGCTTTATAGACAGGTAGGCTAAACTGTAACCATCGTGCGGTGCCTTCAAGTGCCCTCCGTAAACTCTTCTTCTTTGGAGTTAACGAAGTGGTGGAGAAGAGAGTATTTCAAAGTTAAATTGACATTTACTTGTTATTTTCATTATCAATTAATCTGTCAATATGTTTTTGTATTAAACAATGAATAGTTTATTCTATAAATTGTCACAAGATGGTGGAAAATACATCACTTCACAGTTTCCCAAATTCCAAGAAGACATTTGTAAGTTGCTTGTCTTCAGTTACAATGCTACAAAATAAAAAAGAGCAACAAATCTTCACATTAGAATAACTGGAACCAGCTCTTTTTTGCAATTTTTTCTACACAATTAATTATTTTTCTATTGATTCAATTCACTAGCGGTTTCAACATTTGTGCATATTATATTTACAAATGTTATATTTACACATGTTATATTTACACATGTTCTGTAGCCGGATCCATAAATATTCACATAATTCAAATTATTAAATTAATCTAATACCATATTCTGTCTCCTTAATGCAGTATGTCAGCATCTCAGGCCTCCATGGGTGTACCATAGACACCGGTTAGATAAGCATGAGCATGAGCATGAGCATGTAAATGTTAATGTCGTCCTCCTAGGCTGAGCTGTGACCTTAGCTAGCTGAGAGTGAGTTCAGGAAAACACTCTCATCCATGAGTAGATGCACACTTCCTTCTGCGCACCGTTTGTTGATATATATATATATATATATATATATATATATATATATATATATATATATATATATATATATATATATATTAAATGTCAAGTATCAGGCTCTACCTGGAATTTAAACTTTTGCGTTATCAATATGCGTTAAATTAAGAAATTTCCGACAGTCCCTGAAAGTTGCAAAAGTTTCTCATGCGCCACTATCTCCTCCTCCACCCCCGCCCCTGAACACACACACACACACACACACACACACACACACACACACGCGCGCGCGCACACACACACACACACGCACACACACACACACACACACACACACACACACACACACACATTCCAGCAGGCGGAGTCTGACTTGCTGCTGGCCCGTTTGTGAATGAGCTGCAGAGAGTAGCGCTCGCGCACCTCAGAGTCCCAGCCAAGCCCAGGAACGGAGAGGAAGCAAAAGTTTGCCAAATGGATTTCTTTGCCGGAGTCAGACTTTTATTATTTTCATATGTACTCATTAATGGTATACTAATTACTTTACAGACTAAAGAAGGTGAGTGTCTTTTTTTAATAATTTCCCAAAAGTTGATAAAAAAAGTTTATTGAAGTGAGACTCGCTTGCCATGCGGGGAAACTCCTTTAAGAAACTTTAAAACCAGGAAACACACGTTCATAATCTTGTGACAGTCTTATAGTCACTCAAAGTCGTATTTGATGAAAATACCTTAAATTCCATAAAAATGTTTCTCGCTGAAGTTGCATATTTAATCACTAATACTTAGTTGAGAGTGTAGCCTGCATGTGCGCTGCTCTAAACCTTTTAACACCAGCAGGTGAAATCTAGACAGAACGAGCAATACGTTTTAGAATATTTTAGATTACGTTGTAATACTTTTAGTACTTTTGTAATACTTTGTAAATGGTGTATGCAGTTTTCATTTTACACCCATTAGTTTGACTTTCAGAATCTCAAAGTATATGAAAGTTCATTTCTAGTTCTTGTGAAGTAAAAAGCCAGAGTTTTGTATAAGCTTGATTTTAAAACCAAAGAAGGTGTTAGTTTTGTTAAATTAGATTTGTATTTACATCCTGTCAGCTTTAGGGTTATTAAGCAGGACATTTAAAGTCACTGTCATGTGTTTTCAAAAAGAAATAAAAGTCAATAGGAGTCAAAATTAGTCTTTTCTGATGAGTTTAAAGGTTTAATCTCATGTATACTGACTGTGTTCTCATGTCTCCACAGAGGTGCTTTTGGATATGAGGGCAACAGGAGGTGAACTGGGCTGGTTGACATTGCCCTTAGATCAGGGAGACAAGCCTGGGGTGAGTATCTCTCTGACTTCTCCTCCAGCTCCCACGTTCCCACTTGGAATTTGCCTTAGGATAAATCTGCATGGAGAATATGCACAGGAAGGGCCCAGCCGCACTGAGAGCCTCCAGTGAAAAACTTTTTTTTTGACCATTTGACTTGTGTGGTTAGCCGATCGTAAGGCCTCGTGTGTATACATGTCAGGTTGCTATAAAATCTGGCAGTTACAGCCTAATGGTTGCTTGGGTATGGATATGAGTCGGAGTTGTAAGACCCTATCAGGAGCTGCCTGCAGAGCACAGCATGTCTGGGCTGCACCAAAGCTTAGGCAGACAAAATAGCTGCTAGCTCTAGTTGAACTGGGAATACTTGTGGCTTCTTGTGGTTTCAAGACTTCAGCTCCAGAATTGTATGTTAGAGAGCAATTAAGTTTTAAAGTTTGCAGCATGTGGTACCTCTTTTTAGAGGGGGAGGGTAGATGTAGCCATCCGTCAGAGCTACCTTTTCCTCAAACCAGAGTAAAATGTCTACGTTTAGAGATGCGTCTGGATAATTGCTACATTATTACACCCAAATGCTGCGGTTATCTCTTTGCCAGCATAGAGGAGGCATGTGTGCCTTCTTCCATATTGCGGTTTCAAAGTAATTGACCAGTCAGGCTCATGCAAATTCAATGTAAATAGCCTCATTTCAAGTGCTGATGACTCAAAGGCATGTGCAAACGTGCAGCTCACAGTGGCTCACCCAACTTCTAAGAGAGGTTTCACTGCTTAAAGTAATCACTTTGAGTTTCACTTTTTGTGCTAATAAGCATGTTGTATTTTCTTTTTGGAAACATTTCAGATTGTGCAGATTTTCTCATGTAGCTACCATCACTTATGATCATTATTATTTCAAGTTTTAAAGGCCCCTAATTAAACAAAAAAAAAAAGTTCACCAGCTGTTTAATAGAGGTGTTTACTCTGCTGCTGAACATTTATACTGGAGCCACACACTCAGCCAACAAAGCACATTCCTTTAATTAATAGCATAGTGGCTACATGCAGAGAGCAAACCACACGTTCCTTGAGAGCCAAGGTTACGTTAAAACATGCTGTCACTTTTTTCAAAATATATTTGTGGCAGCATTTAGTATGCAAGCTGCAACACTGTTTTGGGAAGTTGCCAATAGTAGCTACAGCATGTAAAGGACTGAATGGGATATCATTTGGTATCTTTGCAATGCCAGATATGCTTTCTGCATAAAGTCCTTGAGGCTTCCTGTATTGTTATGTTGTAAGGGTTCATAAAGGGAAGCTATCATGTTGAAGAAATGTGTTTTGGCTGTGAAGGATAGTTAAAATGGGGGCGTAATTAGCAACATGTAGAGCCATGGGTTCCCCTACACACAGACTGTTTTTGTTCCCCGGTTCAGATTACACTGCTATGGTACCCTTATTTTTTTGCTTCTCTTTAACCTTGGTTCGGCCCAGTATACTTGGGGGGCTCCAAGGGGTCTGTGTTGGTACCTCTAACCTAGTTGGTTTGTGTGGTTATGTTTCAGTGGGAGGTCACCCAGAGGACCCTGAACGGCTCTCAGTTCTACACCTACTCCGTCTGCAATGTTGGGGAACGTGAGCAGGACAACTGGCTGCGCACCACCTTCATCCAGCGGCGTCCATCGGCTTCGCGGGTTTTCGTCGAACTCCAGTTCATCGTACGCGATTGCAACTCTTTCGATGCCACCTCGCTGACCTGCAAGGAAACCTTCAACCTCTTCACATCGGAGTCGGACGCAGACGTGGGCACCACCTTCCGCAAGGGCCAGTTTAAGAAAGTGGCCACCATAGCGCCTGACGAGATCACGGGCAAAAATGAAATGCGCATCAACACTGAGACGCGAGTGGTGGAGAACCTGTCTCGCAAAGGCTTCTACTTGGCTTTTCAAGACATTGGTGCCTGCGTCGCGCTTCTCTCCACCAGGGTCTATTACAAAATTTGTCCAGCTACAGTGAAAAGCCTCGCGTCGTTCCCCGAAACCGTGGCCGGAGGCGAGAACCAGGCGCTGAGGGAAGTGAGCGGCGTGTGCGTGGAAAACGCCGTGAGCGAGGAGTTGCCTCGCATCTACTGCACTGTGGATGGGGAGTGGGTGGTACCAGTTGGACAGTGCCAGTGCAAACCAGGCTATGAAGACGTCAATGATGCATGTCAAGGTAAGGGCGTGCTGTTGAATCTTTGGTATTTGTAAAGGTCTCCCTACCCTCAGGCACTTCACTGGGTCTTTGTGTAAAGCCAGGATGCAGTTCCCATGAGGGAATGTTTCTAAAACGAACATTTTGCATTAGTCACCATATATTTTTGTTTTAATTGCCATGGGTTGTAAAACCAGCCTGTATGGCAGACTGCAGATATTTATCATAGGTGTTATTATCATTGTTCAGTGGAATTCTCCCCCTGGCTAACATGGATCCTCAGCAATAGAAGGAATGCCTAGGCCTACTTGTACATGTCACGGCATCATCCCTGACCAATCCTGTGCTATAAAATTAAACGCATGAATGAAAATTCAAATTGAGCAGTGAGAACAGCCTTCAATCTGTGTTGCACCTTCAGGTTTTAAAACTCAAATGGAAGAAATTTCTCATTTTGTAGCACACGACATTATGAACAAATGTTCTTTTTCTAGATTTTTATTTTGGTCTTTGTAACCACACGTTTAATGAATGTTGAAGTCATGCTCAAACATTTCACCTTTCTCAACACTTCTCGTAGTTCACATCTTACAGCCTGTTGCGTCAGGTGATTTCCGGCTCTCATTATCATCTGTTCTCTTATCTTGATATGGGTGTGTTACATTATCCAACCATAACTCTGTCCTTTGACTTTGTAGCTGTGGCGTTGTATCTGTGTCTCCTGCAAAGTAGGCTTTTATTGTTGTGGTGAGGGCTGTCAGGGTGACGGAAAGTGATCAAAGCAGCCAGAAGGCTACTGTACTGTGATGGATTAGCATCTTCAAGGCTGGAGGGTTGGAGTTGGAGGAGGGGGGGGGGGGCGGATGCAGGATGAAGCTTCTGAGCCTCATTGACTTTGTTCATCTCAAGCATCACAGAAAACAGAGAGGCTCTCCTCTCAGTGCGCATCCATCGCCCCCTCTTCCCCTCTCTGTTGTCACGAGTTTACTGAGCCTTAGCTTTGGGGTGTATTGTGTGACTCCAGCAGTGTCTGTAAACATACAACGCAGGCTTGGCATGCAAGGGCCTGTTGAGATCTGCTCTATGATAGAACACCTAAAGACTCCCATCAGCCGCGAGTACTCTTCCTCCTCCACTTTTTCTTGTTACACACACACACACACACACACACACACACACACACACACACACACACACACACACACACACACACACACACACACACACACACACACACACACACACATACATACATACATACATACATACATACATACATACATACATACATACATACATACATACATACATACATACATACATACATACATGACTTGAAACACACACACCTTAATCCCACTCTGGAACACACACCTTGGACTGGAATTGTAAATCCACATGCAGTCTGCTTATAATGGATTTGCTTTCCCACTTAGTTTCCCTTCCAAAAGCAATAGAGCCATAAAAGTGATGAAGTTTTCTGTCAGTGCATCATTTTTAGTTGCGGGAAAGTGCCAGGTAAGATGATTAGGGAGGAGGCGGAGGAGTTGAGGCAGGAAGGAGTGAAAGAAAAGTCATACAAAAGCGACAGAGAGGTTGTGTTTAGCGTAGGGGTGTGATTTTAAAACAGAAAGAGGTGAGGAATGGAATGCAAAGGTAGGAGAACAATGAAGCACTGTGTTTCCCCCGTGAGGCCGGAGGAGCCCACCTTCACCTCCTCTCCTCCTTTGGTTGGTACATTCCTGGTGAGTTTGCTGAGGAGGAGCCTCCCAACATTACACCAGACCTGTGGAATTCCCAAGGGGGGAAGAGCAGCTCTGGGTCAAGGCCTCACATAAAAATGACTAAACAAAGAAAACCCCCCCCAAAAACGACCAAATGAAGTCAAATGAGAGGTCGGAGACGCATGAGGGCAGTTGTAGATGAAGGTGGAAATGAATCACAGGGCTGCAGTGCGGGGCCAAGATGAATGGTTCGAAGGGCTTTAAGTGGAATCTCATTCAGACACACAGTCAATCATTCTCCCAACTTATTTCCTGTACTGCGTGCTGTCCAGAGAGAAACCACAAAACTTCAATTGTGGTGTTTTTTCTTACTTAGGTTGAAAGTTTCCATGTTCAGTGATGTGTTCACTCAGTTTTATGACTCCTCAGCCCCGTGGGACCTGTTAAAGTAGCAATCTGTGACTTTATCTGGTTTTTGTCTCCGTCTCCTCATCAGCGCTTACCGCTGTGGTGTTTTTGGCTCGGGAAATCTTTCGTCTGTCAAACTGCGTTTCCAGGGTCTTTTCTTCCCTTAAACACCAACTGAGGTTTCCGTAGGTTTTCTTCTCTTGGTGGCCGTCATTGCTCATGATATAACTACAGAGTCCGTCTTCAGGACAAACAAACTCTAAAGATAAAACACATCACTTCCTGGGCTGCAGAAACCTACCTCAGTGTTTAGAGCAGAACATGTAAAGGCTTTTATGAACTGGTTGTAGATCATGTCAGTCAGAAGTAATGAACATTGGAAGATACTCTCAAGATTTATATCTATTTCTAAGGCTGATGAAGACGGCCTTTGTGTTTTCTCTCAAAGGAATTACTTTCTTTTTTGTACTCTTTTTGTGTATTTGCTTTTATTCTTCTCTATCCTCTCTTCCTTCTGTACCAGCCTATGTAGCACAATTTTGTATTTCTTAATTCTAATAAAAAGAAGTATTCAAAACTTTTACTCTAGTAAAATGTAAAAACGCTCATTACTAGTAAAAGTCCAAGTGATGACAGACTTGTTATCAATAATTATATTTAAAATGCCAAGTAAAAGTGCTCATTATGCACAATAGCACCTATAAGAGCATTGTAATTTACATTGTATTACTGGATTATTATTATTAATGATGAATTAATATATAAGCAGCATTTTAATTCTGGAGCTTGTTGATGAGATGATTTTGTAATTTAATTTAAACCAATGCATCATACTAATACATTTATCTATTTTGTATGCAACCTTAATCTGAATAATGACTATATTAGCACAAGTACATCAAACTTAACTTAAGCACAGTACTTAAGTAAATGTAACTGAAATTAGTTTTGTCAGTTTAAAACAGAAATAAATAATTTCTAAATGTACAAAAAAAGTATTCTGTAAATAACAAACAGATAAAATGGTAGAAGCCGTTTTCAGTGTGTGGATAATTTATTTAATTTCGCACCTGCTTTAGATCAGTGTGGCGTGCGTTCAGTCTACTTGGTGAGAAAATAAACATTCTTGTTTTTAATTCTGGAAAAAAAAGTCTTGACTTTTCTGCAATTAAGTGGTTTTCTTTTAAATTGACAGCAGCGCTGTGGGTTTCCACTTGTGAGTCACTGTTGACACTGGCACAGTTTTCTTTCGTTGCCTATCACCCCCTTCCTTACCCATAATCCTCCCTGGCACAATAGAAGTGCATACCGTGTGTCACCCCACAAAGGAGCATGGGCTGCCCTGGCTGGTCCTCGGGATTGTGTTTTAAGCGTCCAAGTCCACACCTCATCTGCCGCTCTAAAGCCTCGACAAATGAGGCTTAATCCTGCATCATAGTTTCCACAAGGCCGTATATAAAAAGAGAGACATAATGTGATATATTTGTACTGCTGAGCGCACTTTTGGTGTCTTGGTGAAACATGGCATCTCTCGTGGAACAACTGTCCACTGAGTTCCAGTAAAGTATTTATTCCTCTCGCCAAAGAGGTTCCAGTAAACCATTTTCTCTCAACCCCCCTCCTTTTGTCGTCCGTGTCTCCAAACTCATCCTCAGCTGACGTAACAAACAGTTGGTGACTAAGTTGCAGTTGTGTGACTGCGCGCTGTGGTGAGTGATTTGTATGGGTAGTAATTGACTTGGGTGTGTTTGTGCTTTTTAAGTAACTACTGGTTCTGCATGCTTTTCTGCCTTTGTGCCATCTCTATTGCCGTCCTCTACCTCTCTCCCCACATCCTGCCTGTCCCTAAAGAGCCTTTCTATTTTAGCCCCAATTTTCCGCCTCTCTTCTTGTATTTATTTGATAGTTTCCTATCTCAACACACAATTCCCGTCACAATTTTACAGTTCTTAATGCAATTCCCTCAGACGTACACTGTTGCACAATCTGTCCCAAGTACAACAAACTGACTAAATGTTTTTCCTTCATGTGTTGTGTTCTTGTTGTCCGTGAAATCGCAGAGCAACTGTTGTTGTTGGCTGCTGTGCGGGTCGTGAATATGACACCAATAGAGTTTAAACATCCCGTTTCACACGGCCCTGATGGGACTATTTAGACTGTGTACAGATCTCACTGGTAAATACATTTCTCCACAACTGACTCGTAAAGATAAATAGAGGCTAAATTTGAACAATGCTGCCAAGCGGAGAGTTTTTAGTGGAGAGGGAGAGGGAGAGAGAGAAAAAAACAACTGGCCCTGTTCACATAGTGGTTAAGGCATAAACATCAAGTGGAGGTGAAATGTAAACTTTAGCTGTCAGCTTTTGTTTTTGTTTGTGAACTTTATGATGGAGTTTAGGCTTTGGAACGCTGATTGTTCACTTGGAAGTACATCCTACAGAAAGCTAGAAATCAAGTGTTTCAGGGATAATAGTCTTTAAATCTGCACGTACCTGGGGCCAACCAGTTCATCATAATAACCCCAAACCTTTTTAAGACCAAAGTCTTGTGCAATTTCAGCTTATCTGATGGGGAGTATACAAAGAGATGTGAACACGGCACACCTAAGGGTCTCGGGGATTTGATTTATCTGGCTAACGGTGGATTTTGCATAATAAAAACTTGCCATGCTGCAGGATGATGCCCACATTGACATTTTCTGCTCTACTGAATTCTCTTGGCTCTTTATCCCTGTAGCCTCAGAAATAAAATAAAAGTTGTAAATCACCAACTCATCGGACAACATTGCTTATTTAGACGCATGGGTTGGATATAAACTCTTTTTCTTCCTCGGCTCTGGAAAGCCACCGTGATTACTTTGAATTTGTGGATTCTTCAGATCTCGTGCCAAGGTAACGTCTGCCTAGTGGGCTGAACTTCAGGGAGTTGGTTAGATAATGGGGGGGACCCTGAAGGCCCTTTTAAGTGGTGTCATGCACCGTCTTGTTGGGCCACGTTTGGAGTGAACAGAATCCTGGCAATTACTAAGAAACAAGATGACAGGAAATGTAGCAAAAAGGAGATCTAGTGGCCCCTGTGACTCTTTAATGTGGATTAGAGCAAACCGTACTGCTGTGGTTTAAGTGTGATTAGTGTGGCGGTTGAGCCTTTGAGGTGTCAGACCTAGAACATGCTCAGTATCAAATATTCAATCAGATATGTTACCTATTTAGATGAATTACGCAGTGACTGCATAATTAATAGTGAAGACCGAGATGTTAACGCCAACAACGGATGGTTTTCTTGCTAGCATATAAAAATATGATTGCCGACATTTTTAGTCTTAGCACAAAATTAGTTTAAAGCTTGATTTATTTATTAATCTATTTTTGGCTACTTTAATAAAGTCCAATATCTTCTTTAATCTCTGGTTTGGCCTTTAAAAAATATATGGGTCTCTAGCTTGCTAGATGTTTAAAGTTGTTCAGCTAGCCGCTAACAGTGTTGATGAGACTGGAGTTTGCAGACTGGAAAACCAAAACGATTCATCAAAAAGGGTCCGTGGACCTGGTCCAACACCTGGTGTTGGATTCTTAAATATCAATATCAACCAATTAAAAGTGTGTAAGTTCAGTCTCCTTATTTAGTTTGTAACTGTAAAATAAGTGTTGGCTCTTTAGTGTGTGTGCTGGTTGCAGCGGGGAAGTTGGGACATATTTCCTCTTGGTGACATTCCTGAGCCTGGTGTGTATGCATGTGTGTGCTGTGATGGGGGAGCCCAGAGAAATGTGAAGCACATTGTATTGTACTGCTGGTGTGTGAGGTCAGCACTTTCCTTCCCCCATGTCCGTCAGTCATTCCCCCCCAGCACCACACACCAGCCACCCACCCACCCTTCACCGCTAACAGGACGAGCCCGCAGCGGAAACCGGAGGTCACCTAATCCCTCGGTGACTCCCCGACCCGTTGGCTCAGGGCTTTTCATTGTTGCTCCGCGCTGAGCGGCCTCGCTCAGCCACTTTCTATTTTGTTGTCCTTGCCTGATAAGTCATTTTGTTTATTAGTGCATTTGGTCCCATTTTTGCCCCTTCCCCTATAACCAGGAAGCAGACGGTTGTCGGCATCCAGTGTGTGACCTGTTGGCTCGGCGTGCTGTAGTAAAATGGTGTCGTGTTTGCCACCTGGATGTCTGGACTTAACCAGCAACATGGATAAACGTGGCCAAATGACCATGACTGCGGTCCAAATGAGGCCTCTGTAAGCCGCCTGGGTCAGCCAGGATTGGTTTCTTTAAAGTATCTACTTTACTTTAGACCATGTTGAGTATGGTTTGTGCCTCATTGACTCCACTTTTCACTCCCTGTATCCCCCCTCCTGTTGGCAAGCCTGAGTGGACAGAGGGAGTGAGAGGAGAAAGGGGATCAGGGAATTTATTGTGTTTGTTAACAACCCCAGATGAAAGCCTGAGTGCAATTATAAAACAGATGTAATGCCCTTACAGCTGCTCCATTGGTCAGCTAATCCTTTTGACTAATGTCTCCCTCCCCTCCCACACGCACACACTTCCATCAGCCCCTACACCTTTACTGCCCCCCGCTCCCCCCTCCCCACCTCTACCTCAGTGACCCCTGGCTCATGTTACCGGCTCACCTCCCCCATCACAGACCTCCATTGTTCCACCACTACCCGACTCCCCCAAAATGCTAATGACATGTTGTCACCCTGCATACAAACAAAATGACATGACATATTGCAATTACGGGTTTGACCAACTCAGGAATGGGGGTAGGGTGAAGTAGATGAGGGAACAGACAAAGCAAGGATATACTTGCTTCCAGATATATTTGGGGAGTTGCCCTAACAAAAAGATCTAGACATTGCATTTATTTCTGATGGATTATTTTTTCCATTTGTTTGTACTTTTGAATTTAACCTCCGTCTTCATGAGGCAAGCCCCGGCTGCTGCTGCTCCCTCCTCCTCCTCCTCCTCCTCACTGCGAACATGTGTTTGTTTTACTTGGCCACTGACTCCCTGTAAGCCATGCGCAGTTTGAATCACAACTACCCTTAGGCAGACATGACCTTTCTGCCTTTTAAAGGCCCAGCGCCGGACTCGATTATGGGGGCCCCCCGACCACTTACTCCTCCAGTCCTGAGGGCGATTCTGTTGTCAAACCACCATGTTACCCATTCATCCATCTATCTGACCATGCATTCATCACTGTCGCCATCTCATCCATCTTAACTTCTGCCTGGGAGGGGGGCCCTTAGGGGGCTCCCACTCAAGAGCCACTCGGGCTCCCAGAATGTAACAGGCCCCTGCACTCACTCTCAATAAACAAACACAGAGCCACTCAAGGCGCATGGGGCCTCTCAAATGACAAACAGTTCCTTGCTCTGTAGCAGTAGGGAGGGAAGAAATGACCGGTCTAAGTTTGTCAGATGTTTCAAGTCAGATGAGGCTGAGAGACTTTTGTTTATGAGAGGGAAAGCGTTCATCCAGGGAGCCCCCCCGCCTTGAGTTTAGTACCCGCGTTCATGTCGGGTCAACACATTTCTGCTTCCTTTTCGGTTATTATTCTGTCTCAGGACACTGGTAGTTTCAGTGCTGGTTCTTCATTTGGTCACACTTCCCTGTGTTTCCATGCTTTGATTGGCTGCTCTAGGAAGGAAGGCTGCATCAGCCTCACACTTCCTGCTTCCTGTTGTGTCCAGCAACAATTCAAAGCGACCCCCCCCTCCACCTTCTCTGTGGAACCGAAGAAGTTTCCTCTCACCGGACTTTGCTCTTTTGTCGAGGAATCCTCTTGTTAAATGCCTCAGCAGAGCGTCATCTAGTTTCATTTACTCACTTTGTGACTCATTTATATTAAAGAAACACAAACTCATTCACCTTCATTATGGAGAACTGAGCCGATACTGAAGCTGCAGTGAAGCTGCTCTGCTGCAGGCCTCCTGTTGGGTGGTGTGCACTGGAATGCATCTTGATTATAGAGGCGGCTCACAGTATAAGGCCATCATCTCCCGCAGACCTGACCACGATGCCTGCACTGTAGCGCCAAAAAGAGGCTAGTCCTCTTCTATTCAGTTGCCATGTGGCATTTCGACTATTCCCATCTGCAGTGAGTGCGTGCGTGCGTGCTTGCTTGCGTGCGTGCGTGCGTCTTCTTTCAGCGCTTGAATGGCATGGCATTCTCCTTGCCTGCTGGTCAGTGGTGAATAGCAATGTTAATGGGTTAGCTGGGAGCCTTTTTAGTGAGGACTGGGAGGAGAGAAAGGAGGGGAGGAAGGAATTTGAGGATTACGAGGAGGAGAGGTAGGGGTATGAATTGGGGTTTGGGGCAGCAGCTGTTACCCCTTCTCAATGGAAGAGTTTGCCCTGGCCTGTCTCTTTTCTTTCTCTCCTCTTTTCTTCAGTCCTCAGCAGGATACAGTATTCCTCTCTTTCTTTCTTGAACCTTCTGTTCCTTCATACCACCTCTCTGCTGCCTCGCCCAACCTCTGCCTCGTTTGCGTTAATGAGTAGCAGTGGCTGCTAGTGAAACAGCTGGCCAAGACAGAGAAATGCTGTCTTGAGGGGAGGATTGAGTAACATGCGAGCCTATTGGACACACTTACAAATTCTTCTCATGCTGAGTATGTTTCTTTCAACCATTGTTATCGTGCTCTTCAGTTAATATACACCTTCACAGCAGCTCCGCCGCAACGCGGTGAACCGCAATGCTATAATAAACTGAATGGAGTCGAAGAGACACTCATGGTCAATCGAATTAATCCCCTTGATATGACTTAAATGGAGAGGGAGCCTTGTGCTTTCCTTCTTCTGTGTGGTCACTTGTTGATTCCATATGAAATTCATTCAAGTTAACCGCAGAGAACATCAGCCATAGGCCGCGACAGTATCTCTGAGTGAATCTGATATTGACTTTGTCCTTGGTTCTGCTTCTCAATTCGCCTCTGTTGGAATCTGACATCGAAACTTTGCCTGTCACTGGCATTAAATTCAATCTCCCACACATGCTTAATTTCTCGTCTTCTTTCTACTTTCTCTCTCATGCCATACTTTCTTTCTTTTCTCTCTTGCATCTTTCTTCTCCTGTTGTCCTTTGGCCTACATCTTGGCTCTCATTTGCATTGTCAACATCTCATGACATCTGTCATGAGATGTTGACAATGCAAATGGCATTTAAATGCTCTAGGCAAACTACTTGGAAGAAAGGAAGGAAATGTGTGTGTATGTATATACGCGATGTGTTAGAGTGTGTGTGTGTGTGTGTGTGTGTGTGTGTGTGTAGCTGAATTGACTTGGCAGAGGGACATGAACAGGTGACTGGCAGTGGACATAATCCCTCTTCTGATGTCAGATTTACCCATGTGTCCACGGGTGTGCTTTGCATACATGTATGTGTATTTAGTGCAGACGTGTGTGTGTGTGTGTGTGTGTGTGTGTTTGTGTGTGTGTGTGATGGTGCGAGGACATGAGCAGCAGCCGTTGGAATGCTCTTGCAGAGTTAAAGGGGGGCCGTCTCATTTTCACTCTCCTTTATGGCGCGCTCTCTTGAAAAATTTCACACCGTATTAAGTTCATATTTCACCACCGCTACGCACAGCTGGATCCTCTACCTGGATTTCTGTCTTCCGAGTTGGACGTGTGAAATTAGATGTCATCTAATCTGGGCGATGCAGTTTCAAAAGTTTGCATGTGGGTCTCTGAAAGGAAAAAAATATAATGGACTGTTGAGTGCAAAAGGATGCTCCGCTTTGGGCTGCTTCACTTCTTTTTCTTGGAGATTTCTTGATTTTCATTGCCTTCATTTTACAGCATTGAAGACTGACTTGTTGTCCTGGAATGTGGGATGACTGGTTGTATTTGTTGTATGAGAGATGGTAAGAAAGCAGCATCCGAGGGGGGTTGGTGGTTTTAACAGTAAAGAGTAGGAGTGCCTGCTAAGCAGGGAGTCTGCGTTTTTGTTTCAGGGTTGGGTTCATGTGAGCTGCGTCTTAGCTGGAATGGACAGTTTTAATGAGTAGAGTCAACACTGTGCAGAGCCTTGACTCTGTTTTGCCTCCCATATCTCTGTCTAAATCCAACTTTTAGCCATGACACAATAACGTGTCCACTCAACCTTGTTGTGTTGCAAGGTGAAAAGTTAACAGCATTACTGATCTTACAAAGACACTTGAATGATCTGGAGGAACTGGCTATGCACTCTAATATAACTCACTGTCATTGTTCACCTGCTCATGCAAAAAAAATAATTCTGTATGCAGAATGTCAGCCTGGCTTCTTCAAAGTCGCAGCATCCAGTGATAAGTGTGAGAAGTGTCCTGCCAACACCCAGAGGCTGGACTCCGGGGCTTTGTTTTGTCCCTGCATGGATGGCTTCTACCGGTCTCCAATGGACCCTCCTACTGGACCCTGCTCAGGTAACGAGTCCCCTTGATCTCTAATGACAAGCTTTTAATAAAAACATTTAGAAATATTAGCTTCCAATGTGCTTCCAAGTAAATGTCCTTTCCACGTGTGACGGCACACTTTTTAAAATATTCTAATGTTACCGTCATGTCAGAATCCCACAAATGTTCCCGTTTTCCTTCTTCCCTGCTTCTATTTAACGTCCTACATCCTTCCCCTTTCTGTGTTGATCAGGCCTCCCCTCTGCCCCACGAGACCTCGTTGCCACCACCACCCAGCTCTCTGCAGGAAAACTCCTCCTCTCCTGGAGCCCGCCTGAAGACACCGGAGGTCGGACCGACATCACCTACAGCATTGAATGCCAGCGCTGCGAGGGTATCGTGTGCCAAGTATGCGGAGAGAAAATTCGCTACGAGCCGGCCAGCACGGGACTGACCCACACCAAGGTTTCAGTGAGCGAGTTGGACGCTCACCTCAACTACACCTTCACCGTGGAGGCACATAGCGGCGTGTCGCTGTTCGCAAGTCAGGCAACGCCGCGGTCTCGTAGACCGCCATCCACCAGTGCGCTTACTACATCGCTGCACTACACAGGTGAGTGTTGCTGATATGAGGCAGTGAAGTGATGCTATCTGTGAGGCAGTGACGGCTCTGCAAGTACAATTTTGCTGCAGGAGTGAGATGAAATGATCACACACTCATCACACATGCATCCCAGATCAGCCTTAAGAGACAATTTCCTCCCCCATGTTCATCCTCTTCCTCACATCCATTCATCCATCCTCAACATCCTATACTAAACCTTTTAAAAATTACACTGTTGTGGCGCCGTCTTCGCTAGTGAGCTCTCAGATTATCAGTAGAGAGTGTAGCTGTATTTCTGGTATCTTATGGGGTTTTTAAATTCCAAAGATACTGAAGTATTCTCTACTCTCTGTCCTCAGACCCGCCCAAGATTACCACGATGCGACTGGTTGAGAGGACCTCCACCAGCTTGTCCCTTTCCTGGGATGTAACACCCCGACCTCGGGTCCAACCCCGGCCCATCCGCTATGAACTTACCTATCGCAAGAAGGTGAGTCACTTTTTTATTCTCCTGCTATGTGTTGAAGGGAGTGTTCTACATTTACCACTAAATGACACAGAGGCAGTTATCATTTGAAGACCAGAGCTCCTGATATGATCATCATCAAGAGTTAAACATACATGTTATGTTACAGGAGAGAGCACTTGCCACCATAAATGTCTACATTTATCCCTCTAACATAAATGCTAAAATTGAATCTGTGGCCTCTATTTTTAACATTTACAATGCTTCTTTTACTGAATTTCTCCCGATCTCCGTCTGTCAGGATGATAACCTGGATGTGACTACCTACATCGTGCTCATACTGGAGAAGAATTTTGTGCAGATCAGCGATCTGGCCGCGGGCACGGCCTACCTGTTCAGAGTGCAGGCCCTCAGCAGCGATGGCAGCCCTGGAGGCTCCAGCATTGAGGAACAATTTGAGACCTCCCCTGAAGGTACAGAGGAGAACCACCATGGGAAAAAGTTTCACAAGCTTTGTTCAAGAATGGGATCTCTGATATTCATCTATGTTTTTCTTTACTTACCTTTTCCAGGACACCTTGCTCAAAGCAACACAGCAGTCATCTTCGCCGCAGCGATCGGAGGAGCAGCCATGTTGTTCATTGTCGTCGTGGTCCTGTTCCTACGCAGACGGTCAGTAATCGCTCCCCTCCTCTTTCTGTCCTGTTAATCAGACAGAATGCGCCCTTCTTCACTGGCTTCCTCTCTCATTCTTCTGCCTTTCCTTTGTGGGGCCTCCAAATGGCCTTTGCTTTCACTCTCTCCTCACCTCTCTCTTTCTCTCTTCCTTTAGCCAACTTTCTCTTTCTCTTAATCTGGATCTGTGTCCCAGCACTCACTGGGGAAGAATTTGCATTGAATGTGCCTTGTCATTGCTCAATGGTTATGTTCTAGTGAGTGTTGGGGCCTTTGAAAGGAAATTAGTCCGGGGTGGTACATTGTTGGTGATAAGAGGCGCTTGGTTCTTTCTGTACCAGACCACATGCACTTTGTAAAGGTGACCTAGCTTGTGCTGTGGCGGACTGTAGCCCGTCTGTCCACCTCCCTCCCTCCCTCCCGCCTGCTTGTCTGTCTTTCATTCTTGAAATCGGCTTGGCAAACACAGTCTATAGCCAGCCTTTATCAAAGGGCCGCCTCTTTTTAAATGGACGCGTCAGGATACTTTTGAAAGCCTTAGAACATCTTGAAAAATGTCTACAAAGGTTGCTATGTACTATTGATATTAAAGCAGGCAAATGTACATTTGTTCTTTGAAAGAGGGATATTAATGAGCAGATTTATCTTTTTATTCAGGAAAAGAAACTCTCACTCCAGGCAAGGACCAGAGGACACCTACTTCTCCAGCTCAGGTAGACAAAAAAAACGCATCACTTTATCTCACTTTATTCAATTTATTAAATGAATTAACAAACAATTAACGATTTCTTGCTTTTTTTCTCACAGAGCAATTGAAGCCTCTGAAGACCTACGTGGATCCACATACATACGAGGACCCCAACATTGCCGTCCTGAAGTTTGCCACTGAAATCCACCCCAGCCACATAAGCAAACAGAAAGTCATTGGCGCTGGTGAGTGACAACCCTGCTGAGACAATCTGCTGTGGGGGCTTAACTCGGGGATGTTGAAAGATTTTTCCAATCCTTAAATTCGCTGTTTATATTGTCCATTTTCCACAGCTTAGCAGGCTGACTGACAGTGGTTACTTTAGTGAGATTAACATCTATCTGAGTTCTCACATAACAAGTTGAGACAATTTGTTGTGAGGCAACTCTTGGCTGTGTGATTTGGCTCAAGTTGTCATGAACAATTACACAAAGAAAGTGTTGCAGACACAGTATTTTGGAAGGATATCAGAGCACCTTCCCGGGCCCTACCCAGATCTTTCATTCCTGATACGTTTATTCAAGTGTGACCACCTTTACCCTTTGAACCAACAGTCCTTTTTTCAACAGACACCCCCTCCCCAGTTCCCACGACCATGGCCCCCCCTTTTTCCTCATGTGACAGCTGATTCCCATGCTTCCACACCACAGGCCATCCACCAATTATACAACATAGGCTCTCTCAACACCCAGCCAGAACACACCTCTGTGAGAGCGCCTCAGGCAAAACAGCCGCAGAGACTTCCTTGTTTTTCCTCTGTTGCAAAGCAAACCCCCGCAGCTAGAAACCTGAGAAGATGTATCAAATGCACATTCACCTGATATTTACTTTTATAAATCAATCGTCCCATTGATGTTTGTTGTCCTGCAGGGGAGTTTGGTGAGGTGTACCGTGGCATCCTGAAGGTGCCAGGGAGGAAAGAGGTGGCAGTGGCGATCAAGACGCTGAAGCCGGGTTATACAGAGAAGCAGAGGCAAGACTTCCTGAGCGAGGCCTCCATCATGGGCCAGTTCTCCCACCAGAACATCATTCGCTTAGAGGGGGTGGTCACCAAATGTAAGGATTTCTGTGAGTTTTGTAACATTTTTTTAAAACCTTTTTCTCAATATTTTCACCCGTTTCTGTGCCAGTTCGGGGACATGATTTGTTATTTTTTGTGTTTGCAGTCAAACATGCCATGATCGTGACCGAGTACATGGAGAACGGAGCACTGGACAGGTATCTCAGGGTAAGTCTACCACATACCATTTTTACTATTGCTAAAGTGACGATACACAATATTTGCTAACTTGAAAAGTGGATCTATATCTAGATCTGTTTCTAGGCCATGATACCAATTACTGTACTATCATGCCTGGTTCTTTTTGTTTTGGTCACAAAACTAAATTTAATCTGTGGTTGTTTCCTCCCATCAGGACCACGATGGCGAGTTTCCTTCCTTCCAACTGGTGGGCATGCTGCGCGGCATCGCTGCAGGCATGAAATACCTCTCTGACATGAGCTACGTCCACCGCGACCTAGCTGCCCGTAACATCCTTGTCAACAACACCCTGGAGTGTAAAGTGTCAGACTTCGGCCTGTCAAGGGTGCTGGAGGATGATCCTGAGGGGACGTACACCACAAGTGTAAGTAGATATGGGACTTCCTGTTAGCTAAAATCAAAAGGATTTGCCTCTGACATGTCGTTGCAAGGTGCAGCATGGTGTCTAAGGGTGGCAATCTTAGTATTCTTTAGTCCTTGTTTTTCTTCTTCTGTCTCTAATCTAAAGCTGTTTTTCCTGAACAGGGAGGTAAGATCCCCATTCGCTGGACGGCTCCAGAGGCAATAGCATACAGGAAGTTCACCTCAGCTAGTGATGTGTGGAGTTTCGGCATCGTCATGTGGGAGGTCATGGCCTTTGGTGAGAGGCCTTACTGGGACATGAGTAACCATGAGGTACGTTTTAGTGTTTACAGCAAGTTCATAGATCACACTTTTCTTTGAGGGTTTCTTGCTGTTGGAGCCAAATTCTTATGTCAAAAGATGTTTTGAGAAATGTAAACACAGATTTGAAGAAACCCACCTGCGAGAGAAGATCTAATTAGTTACCTGAAAAACTTCTTGCAGGTGATGAAGGCTATCAACGAAGCTTTTAGGCTGCCGGCGCCGATGGACTGTCCCTCAGCTGTTTACCAGCTCATGCTGCAGTGCTGGCTCCAGGATCGCTCCAAGAGGCCGCGCTTTGGAGATATCGTAAACCTGCTGGACAAACTGCTGAGGAGCCCAGACTCCCTGAAAACCATTGCAGACTTTGACCCACGGTAAGACTTGCATGCCGACTTCAGTAGCAGCCACCATCAGTCCCCAGTTCTTGGAAACATCTTTTTCAATACTTCTTATATAAATTCAATTTCTAGTCTCACTTCTGCTAAGTTATTTTGTGCTCTTTCAGTTTCCCTCCTGGTTGGTTCTGGTATCTATCTTTATGTGGCATAAAACCCTGGTAATAAGCACCAATGGTCATGTGATCTCCTCTAAGAAGCGGAACAAATCTAATCAAATTTATTTACATTGCTCAATATCACAAATTACACATTTGTACACACCCTCTGTCCTTAGACCCTCGCACCGCACAAGGAAAAACTCAAACTAAAAGCCAAAAATAAACAACATTTGAGACATTTTAGCAATCTGGTATCATCTCTTCCACACCCCAGTCTTGTCTCCCCTGACTTGATCCTTGATTATGTTGAGACTTTACTTGGCCCTGCTTCAAAACATTTCAAAACAGCAGCTCCCCATTTACTTCCCATTTGAAATGGGCTGGGTATTTTAGGGTAGTTTGGGGAAGAAAGGGAATAGCTTTAAGATGTTCTACTTAAACCATTAAAAGTACATACTGACACCTTACCTGCCAGGCTAATGAAAGAAACGTGTACACTCCTGGCAAGGAATGACTAAAGCTTTGTAATGTAATTATGTGCATGAATGCATATTCTCCCTTTTGTGAAGGACCATTAAAGCCAGAAACTGTGAGAAAGGACAAAAGGCTGTCATGCTCGTATCTTAATCTGCTCTAGACTGCTCCAACTGGTTTTTATCACCAACTGGTTTCCTGCACAGTAATTGCAGTCAGTCAGCCGCCTTTGTTGTGGGTAAGCCTGTTGATTATTATCGTTTGGATCTCCTTTCTTTGCTTGCAGCATATCCATCCGCCTGCCAAGCACCAGCGGTTCGGACGGTTCCCCCTTCAGGTCGGTGTCTGAGTGGCTGGAGTCCATCAAGATGAGTCAGTACAGTGAGAACTTCACCTGCGCTGGGGTCGTCACCATGGACCAGGTCCTGCAGATGAAGAATGAGTAAGTGGGACATGGTTTCAGATTTGGGCACATCACATAATAATAGCTTTTGATGTATTTATTTTATTTACTTGTTAACTATGTTTTTGGCAAAGAAGAGGAACATTTTGTTGTCAAATTATGGCATGAATTATAACCAACATGTTCCACAAAGATGTTATGGACTTCCTCGAGTAGTTTATGTATTTATTTTCCTAAAAATGTTGCCTTTTAACAGCCAGCAAAATAGTTTGTGCACAATATAATCTCCAACCTCAGTTACAACTTGAGAAATGGTTTGGATGGAAAAAGTAATGGAGGGAAGGAGAAGGAGTGGGCTCATTTGTGGTGAGCCGGTGGCTTGTGGTCGCTGCAGTCCTTATTCTTCTTTCCTCTCTTCATTCTTTCTCTCATCCCTCCCTTCACCCCCACAAACACACTAGCTGCCCTGGGCAGCACTTTTGCTGGAACCCCGAAAACCACCATATTTTGCCTGTTTAGGGCAAAGGGCTTTTGTGGCTCCTTCAACATTAAAGGGGGAATAGGAGAGAATAGCCTGTGGAGCAGGGGCAGCCAGATGGGATTAAGGAACTGAACTAGATGGATGAGATTTGAAGCCCCATAGCCGGCACATCTGTACTTCTAGAAAGATTGAAGAGGTGCGCTCAGAATGTACCCCCTGAACTTATCACAGGGTAGTTAAAGGCAATTTGATATTCTCAGATGTGTTGGAGCGCTAAGGGGGCAATTTAATGAAATGGACTCAACCTTTTGGAGAAAAAAAAGCCTAGTGAGGCACATATTATAAGGTTGTTTAGGGGCAATAATGAGGGCCAGACCTTTTCCTAACCGCATGACCCCCCTCCTCTGCCATGGTATACGTATCTGAGTTTGTATTGGACGTGATTTGGGAAGATGGGGTAGACTGTAAAGCAGACGACAACCCCTTTTTGAAGTATTTGTCATACAGAATGGTGTGATTTCATGGCCCCATGTTTCCATCTCCGGGCATCTGGTAGCACTCTTGGAAAACCAGCAGTTCTTTACGACCCACCCTCTGCTTGCCAGACGAGTGATTCATGGTCAACAGGGAGAATCCTCGTTAAGTAATTAGGGCTGTAATTAAGGCTTTGACTTTGCTGCTGCTGAGTTTCTGAGCTTTTGCAGGTTTGCATCATATGCTCGTGAAGGGCGAAACCCCCAGTTATTATCCTTTAATGTCGTAGATAAATTGAAACCTCCGCAGATTACTAACTTGGAGCACACCCCCACCTTTGCTGTACTGGTTCAGGATGGCATTTCAGCACATTGGATGAGTCTGTGATTACGACCAGGCATGATAGGCGGGAGGGATCTGCTTAAAAAGTGTTGGAACAAGTCCAAAGTTTAAATCCATGTGCAGCTCCTCTTATATTCTGTCACGTCTCTTTCTTACACAGGGATATCAAGAACATCGGGGTGAGGCTGCCTGGCCATTTGAAAAGAATTGCCTACAGCATCTTGGGTTTAAAGGACCAGACCAGCACCCTGAGCGTCTTTGCAGTGTGATCCTGACAACAAAGGGAATTAAATTTGGGCACTGAAGCAGGCAGCCCTTTGAACTCTAAGCTGAGCTGGAGCGACACTGCAGGCGCGGCCTTGGATCGGCAGGACCAAGAGAACTGTGCCATCCTTCGAGGCCGACTGAATCAGACTGACATACTGTACATTTTTGATTTCTTCATCTTATCCACACGGGAATTGAGCAAATATACAACAATGGATGTATCAAGTAGACTCTGTATATTTAGATATCTATTTTTATTATCCATGTCTTCTGTACAGTACAATTCATTGCTCATGCATTTATTTTTTCCCCTTCATTTTCGCATTCCTGCTTCATAAAAATCAACAGCCAGTTCTGGGAACGGCTTAAATTGCACCCTGAGCTTGTTGCATCCAGTATCAAACAAACAAGGGAAGCACAATAAGTGTGATGGTGTGTGAGCAGTGGAGCCCTGCCCTGGCTCAGGTTGTGGTTGGTGCTGATGTCACGGCGTCTCCCTTTTTAATTGGCACTTTGGTCCATTTCCTGTCAGACCAATGAGAATGGAGCAAACAGAGGGCTGAAATGAGCTTGAGCTGGCCCAAAGTTAAAGAGATGGTGCTGCTTAGGTTTATAAACACAGATGGACCTGCTGTTGTTACTCGCCTTCAGCTGGCTTTGTGCTGAAATTAA
This sequence comes from Cottoperca gobio, assembly GCF_900634415.1. Lineage (NCBI taxonomy): Eukaryota > Metazoa > Chordata > Actinopteri > Perciformes > Bovichtidae > Cottoperca > Cottoperca gobio. The sequence continues at coordinate 17,014,190 of NC_041361.1, forward strand.
GCTATAAACATAAGTGATGTAATATGAAAAAAATAGAGGATATATATGAGGTACTCTTTGTGTACAGATTACCAGAAACATTGGGAATACAATTTATAATGTAGCACTTGCGATAACACACACAAAATCCCCCCCAAAAAAGAAAGAAATGGTATCGAAGTGAGAACATGTGTGAATGAAATTCAATTAGAAAGAAATCCTACAGTTTGTAGCGTGCCAGTAATGACGAGGGAGAGGATAAAGTTTGCTAAAAAAATACTAATGCTCCGGGAAACAAAAAAGATTTAATGATGAGGACTTGTGGTTGAGACGATTTCATACTTAGTAATTGTTTGGTTTGCAATTTCAACGTCTCATTTAGATTTGTAGAAACTATACAAATATCCATTCTTATTTCTGTGTGACATGTCGACGGGATTAAACTATATGCTCTGACAATTAAGTGCCAGCTCGTTCCAGACATTCAAAGACATTTTGAAGTGCCTGTTTGTGGAACATTAGAGTTTGCTTCGTCTGTTTTTAATGAAGCCGCTCTCCAGTGTAGTGGGATGTGTAGTGGACAGTTTCCCCAGTGCTCTTAATTGATGACTGCAAATCATTGTGTTACTGATGTACATCTTCCTTTACTTGAATTTTTACTGTATTTTCAAATGTATCCACGATTCTATTGTAGCTGATAGACCCATCTTTGGAAAAGGGATTTTTGTTGTTGATGTTATTACTCTGGTTTACTGGTTGCAATTAGATTTTGTACATTTTGTATGATTTCACTATTTACCATATACCCAAACTGATTATTTTTCTAATTTCCCATCACTTTCCAAAGCAAAGTCTTCTACCTTTTTGCTGCCTTTCCAAACATTTTGAGAGTTCCTTCATCCAAAAAGCAAACTCCTTCCTTTTGTGCCTGTTTTATACTGTATTTAATAGCCTATTTATTTTTTACTTTTATTTATTCATGCTGATAAACACTGAGCTGGGATTATAATTGAAGGTTGTGCTCTCATTCTCGATAATAATAATAAAAAAAGCTCTAATGTCCCTTTTTTTTTTTAATTATTTCAATAGATTTTCTTCATTGAATTTTTGGAGCAATAAAGTCTTGAAATTAATTTGGCAAAGCCTGCAGTATGATTGACGCAGAACAGAGCAGAGGAATGCTTTATTTGTTTTAAACGGTGCCAGGATGTTTATACTTCCTCCTGGATGTCCTTATACTGCTGCTGGACGGTTTAATTCCAGAGCTGGAGCCTGTAATAAACAAGTGAGTGTTTCATTACCTGCAGGGGAAACCGTGCTGGAATGTAACTTAAATACAGTTATTCAACTACTGTACTTAAGTACATTTTTGATGTACTCGAACTTTATGCTTATACTCCACTACATCTCAGAGGGAAATGTTTTACTTTTTACTTTTAAAATAGATAAATGGACTTAAGAGATCTGTGGTTCTCACAGGACAGCGATGCTACAAACATAATGATCTTATAGAATATGATCCATTACTGTACATTAGACTTGCCAACATTATATATGAGTTGACACTAGCGCAACCTTAAACTTCTACAGCCGTAAAATGCAGCATGCACGTTAATCCAGAAACATCATATATATATATAATAGCGAAACACTGACGGGAAATATTTTATACAGAATTAATATTTTACTTTTCATATTTTAAGGAAATGTAGCTGATAAGATTCTAAATACAGGACTTTTTTCACAGCGTGGTAATGATAGTTATACTTAAGCAAAGGATCTGAATACTTCTGCCGCCACACACACACACACACACACACACACACACACACATACACACACGTGTATACTGCACAATTTCTTTCACAAATGACTGAATGTTTTTTTTTTTTTTTTCTCTGTAATCAAATCAACCAGATATTAAAAGCCTGAGCTAAAAGTAAACTTGAGTAATCTGATTTTTTTATTCATTAAACGAAGACTGCGGTCTGCCTTGGGAAATGACCCACTTCCTGATGCACCATTTTCTTCTCCCATGAACTCCTCTGTTGCGTAAGAAATGTATCGTGGAACGGCCCTAAGGACAAGAAGTGTGACATTTTTAGAGATACAGTTATCTAACATCATTATGGCATCATACACCTCACTGCACATGTCTATACAATACTTGTATTACTTGTGTTTTTCATATGCTCATAATCCTTCCATGACCACAAATCAAAACATTTGTGTGATAGGTTAAATTGTTTACCATGTGACTTTGAGATGTAGAACTGCACTTGCAGTTATGAATAGTTTCTGGTCAAAAATGTTCTTACCATATTACAACTTTAATAGTTTTGGCAATAACAGAAATTTTGACTTGGTGAGCAAAAATAAACAAATAAGACCCAATTTGTAATAAACTTTCCCCTGGAGTCTTGCGTATGCAAGCAGTCAGTCTGACCAAGATTTATAAACTTTACCACAAAGAACCAATAAATAAACTTGGTGTGACGCCCACTTCTCTTGTTACCTACATTTAGATATTTTTCTCCCAACACTAAACCAAAGAGGTCAGAGGTCACACATTTCATTTGGGAACTTCCCATGTCTGATCTCGAATGGAATGCAGAATGGCAGCGGGCGAGCAGGAGAGCGTGCGAATGTCAGTGTCAAATGTTGGGTTAGTGGTATGTTGCATTAGATTGCATGATTCACACCTGCTGAGGACAAAAATGCTTAAAGAATGTAATGAAATGCAGAGGTGGAAGAAGTACTCAAGTCTTTTACTTTAGGTCCCCCAGAAATAAAAAATACTCTGATATGATTCATATCTTGTTTAACATAGGTTTCCAAAATAAAAAAGTGTTTTATATTTTCGGCATCTGGGCTATTTTCTCCTTTAGAGGAAATATTGGAGAGATTCCGTCATACATGTTTCACTCAGATGAGGACTCCACAATCAGTGACTAGGAAACGTATCATAATGGTAAGTGTGGTAAGCATCTTACATTTGTTTCAGTTGTTTGTTAGCTTGTAACTGGCAGTGGCTGACCCGGAGTTAGTGGTTGTGAATATTATCTACTGGGAGTTTTTGGTAGATAGTGGGAGTGGCAGCGGGAGTTTACATCCCAAAACTGCACATTTTACTATGTTTGCTGTCAAAACTTTTAATATGCAAATGTCTAACTCTCAAACAAATTTGCTCTGTACTGGAGGGTTCATGTTTCATGTTTTCCTGGTGATTCGTGTCTGAATGTGCAATTTGTGGTTTCAAATTTGTGATGTACCTAATCTAGTTTGCCTGGGGCAGGTTTGAATCTGCATTTTAGTGCATAAACATAAGAAAAACTCTATTTTTGAGTGGAGGGGATGAAAAGTAGCGATATCAGTGTAAAAAGGTCCTGCATTCAAAATGTATTTGATCAATTTGTATCAAAAAGTATTAGAATTAAAATATACTTCCAAAAGTTCCAAAAGTAAAAGTATTCATTAATGTAAAAAGTCGATTTCAGTATAATGTATTATGTTATTGGTTGGTAAAGTACAAGTACTTCAAAATGATACTTAAGTACTGTACTTAAGGCAATCTAGCCAACTAAGTTACGTTCCACCACTGAAGAAATGTAAATGTTCAAGTCAGAGAATTCAGCAAGTCCAAACATGCCCTTGCATGCTGACTTTGTGCTTCACCTTGACGGATCCACGTTTCCTTATCTCACTCACTCGGACCTTGCAGTGGCAGGAAAGTCCCTGGCGCCTCAAATTTTGAAATGTATCGGCTTTGGTTGATTGATGCAAGTGACAAAGCCGTAAATGCATTCCTAAGATAACAGCCACACACAAGAAAGAGGAATGTCAATATTTAGGTATTGAATTAATCTGCGGGTCAACAGAAAAGTAGCAAGGAGAAGCCCGACGCAGACGGGGCATGGGAACTTGAATCTGACACTTAGTCCCCTATGAGTCTTTGTCCTTGACTTACAGCCGGCTGTGTGTTCTTGCCTCTGTTAAACCAATAAGATGCCTAGAAATAGTCCTAGCTTTGTGTGGCGTCTGTAAACTGAGAAAGTCTTCCCCTATTTTCCATCTCCATCCATCCATTCTTTCAGTGTTTCACAGCGTGTTGGATTTGTTACTCTCTCTTCCATCCACGATGGAAAAAGAGGAGCATTGCCACACCGTTGAGCGGCTGACTGTACTGTTTGGATTTATGCAAATCCACGTCTGAGTGCGTCCAAACTGACTGCTGGAGGAGTTTGGTTTATGTCCCTGTCGTTGGCTGTAATGTGATTATCCTCGCTCTGCGGGGGTTGAATGTGTGGAAGTTTGTGTCTTGTCATTAGGACTGTAAATGACAGGGATGCATGGAGAGACAGAGAGAGTGCAGAGGGGGAGGGAGGTGAGGCCTGGCGGTGAGGGTATAGGGGTGGAGGGGGTTAGCTGGAGATTTGAGCCATACCAGGGCTTTACTGCAGGCCACAATAGCATGTGTGGTGATTGTGTTGAAGGCTTGGCGTCCACGGCCCGAGCCTCCCCCCGTCGACTGTTATGTGTGGGGGCCGCGGCTTTCGCTTTCAGAGCTTTTCTCCTCCTTCTTGTGGCGTGTTAGATGTCTTTGTTCTCAGGGCGAAGGTCAATTTGAATAGAAATAAGGAAGAAGGAAAACATTACAGTTCATGTATGACCTCTCCCTATACCGCCGCCCTTCCATTTTTATGTTTTGTTTTGTTTTATGTTCTACTGGCAGCTCCTCGCAGTATCATGCGCGGATTCGAAAACCGTCAACGCTGAGGAATTTACATCCTTGCTAATTTTAGCAATGGGTTCCTGACCAGAAAACACATCCTCCAATTTCTGTCTATATTGGTCTTCCTGCGTCTTTCCGCTGCTCTTTCTCTCACCAGCACTCCAGGGCTTTTGCAGATTATTCTGCTGCCTAAATCTCCTCCATGCTCCCTCGATGGTCCTACTTTCCCTGCATTCTCAACAAAAATATCTTGTATGTCCGGATCCAAGATTACATTCTGAATGCTGCCAAAGCTCCTCTCCAGGTTTAATCTGTGTAAAAACAAACTAAGCTGCTGGAACTAAGTGCTTTAATGAAATTATTTAATGAGACTATTTAATGAGACAGTTAGGAGCAAATAATTATTACCAGCACCTAGCATTTCCCCAAACTGTTCTGCTGAGATCTGTTTGATGTCAGCAGCAGGCGAGAGGAGAGCCGAAACACAAGCCGCTGTTGACATAAGGCTTGTCTTTCTGCAGACTCTTTGTATATTTTGAAACGCCGGCCTAATTCACTCCATATTCCTGCAAACGGCACCGGTGATGTCACTCAACACATAAAAATTCTCACAGATCAGTCTTTACAAGAGCCTATAAAGATCTCCGTGCTGCTGTTTGAGTTGTTGTCGAGGAGAGAATCATCAATTTGCACCAGCAGAGACCAGTTTTAGACATTTTACACAAAACAACCCCCCTCTGAATACTACCACACCAAACCTTATATCATTCTAAAACTAGGTTTGAGGTAGCAGGGTTGACGGTGCTACGTAATGAAAAAGGGCACGTATTTCAGTTGTGTATCGACAGAATTGTTTTTGCAGATTTAGCCTTTTTAGGAGATGAAGTTCTATTATGGTCTGCACATACGGAAAGCTAGTCTTACAATAACAACTTATGTAATAGAAATAGATTTTTGTTTTTTCCGCTTTATTGTAGAAATCATGAACCAGAAATGTACAACATGTGACAATATTACAAAACAGACAACATTAGGCATCATAATAAAATAAGGTTAACATAAGTGGCATGACTCCACTCTTAATAACATGATACATTCAACACGTTAACATCGGGTAACTGTAATATATAGTAAATACAAAATTAAAACATTTGTTGGACAGGAGCATCTTGCAGTGAATTAAAAGAGAAAGAAAAGAGAGCTAGTTTGACCAAAGTTTAGTACAGAATTGTCTCCAAAAAAGTAAAAAAAACAAGGACCAAACAAAGACTCATAAAATATAAGAGAAGCTGTAAGGTCCAAAATAACTGTCGGTCCATGAGTGTGTTTACATTAATTTTACACACACATGTTTGTAGTGGCTGAAGGGATGTTTTTAAGCCTGGATTTCAGTTCCCTATCCTTGTCTACGTGAGCCAGAAAATCAAGAATTGATGGAAGAGGAGCCTGTGTAGGTTGGACCTGTAGAGTAGGTTGAGTGGCGACCGCTTCTGATAGGCTGATACACCCGTCATTTAGGAAAAGTGTCAGAAACAGAGTCAACGACTGGTCAGGTATGTGGACTCACACAAGGAATTTGACTTGGGTTTGTCAGTAGATCTTAATGTGCCTAAACACACAGACAAAACAAACATAGGAAGACACACATATAGACATGCAGCTAAATAAAGATAAACACACATAAACATGTAGCTATTATGTTCATGTTCGCAGGTAGGAAAATAATGTTTGACATCAACAAACATACAGTTTCTACAGTATATACAGTGTATATATATATATATATACATACACAGGTCAGATTGGTACTGTATACTGTATAAACAGGACTGAGGTCTGGTACTGTGCTGTACAAGCAGTGTGTTGAAATAAGATAAGATAAGAACTTTAGTGATCCCACACTGGGGAAAAATACTTTCAGCAGCTCAAGAGTCAAAAAAGAAAAGGAAAAAAAGTGATTGGGTGATAAATAAATATGTAAAGAATACAAATAACATTTCCAGCTTTATAAACTCATAGATATATTACATACACCTTTCACTTATACAGAAATAATACATGATGGATAATAAATAAACAATTTGACATTCCCTTATACCAGCTTCTAAATTGTGAGTATTTGCTGCATTTCTTTGTTTTATGTGAATCTTTGGGTTCTGGGTTGTTAGAAGATGTGACCTCTTGGGCTTGAGGAAATCAACATCATTCACATTTTATAGACTGAATATTAATTTGATTAAATTGAAAAAAGTAATTGACAGAACAATCCACACTGAAACAAATCATTACTTGCTGCCTGAGGAAAACAAAGTGTAAATCAACTCAAAAGCTTTAAATGGGATTCAGCACAGAGCCAGCATCTACAGGACATCAGTGGTACAGCAACTGACATCATTCAGCTTTCAACCACTGTGGCGGTTCCTGTCTATCCTCCTGGAGCGTTGTGAAGTTCACTTTTACCTTGTAACTGCCTGGGTGGTATGTCCTGAATGTAGGTCAACATATGTGCCTCAGATTACATCGGATTAAATGTTTCTTTTTCTATCAAAAGAAGAACCAAGCATTAGAAGTTAATGTGACATTTTAACAGCAAAAAGATTCCCATAAAGAAGGGAAAAATCGCTGTGTCATTATTCTGTTTCTCTTACCCAGCAGGATGTGTCTCTCTCTCTGACTTTATGGCTTATTTTTTTCCGCAGAGCTATTCTTTGTCTCAGGGCCCCCCTCTCTTAATTTCCGCCTGTCTGCATATGTTTTGGAGGCCATTAATCGTCCCCTGCACAACATGCACCCCAGCAGATAATTACGGTCATTAAACCAATTAGGGAGCACATGGAGGGGAGGTTTCAGTCAGGCCCGGGGCCTCCCACTCCTCTGTTTCTCTTACCAGGACGGCCGAGGTGGTCCGCTGAAACTCTGGCAAAGCATTGAATAAAGAAGGGAGTAAATTACTTTAGCCCAGCTCTGGATTAATGCAATTTCCTGTTGGTGTAGCCTTGAGAGACCTTGCCAACTTTGCTGCCGGCCAGAAGTAACCAAAGCCATTAGCCAGCAAAAGTCCTCCCCATTTTCACATCCCCTTTCTCTGTGGTACAAAGCAACAATTTAGCTTTGGCTGTCATCAAAATATGTTTTCCTCAAAGCTAAGAGTGCTATTTTGGTGCTTCTGTGGCAAAACACAGAAAATGAGAACAAGAGATCAGAAGTGGCAGGAAAGGGAGGGAAGAGTGGTCAATCTGCAGACAGTGGTTTTCAACATGCTCCATCTATCATGGGATTGTAGAGCTAATATTATGGTTTCATTGGGCCTGACACAGAGGGAGTTCTGGCCCGAACACACAACACACACACTACTGTGAGTACTTAGTTACTGAGACAAATGGAACTGAGACTTCCAGTCACCGTCCACATGTGCAGGCAAGCCACAGTAAGTCCCGCACACTTCCTCAGAAAGTCTCACGTGGTTAGTCACGTGGGACAACTTACTGTCCTCTGTTGTTTCGGCAAGGTATTTCCCAGCATTCCTTGTTGCGCTTGGCACATGTTTCTCTGAACTGTGCAGAGAAAAGCTAAATTGAAAGCCAGCAAGGAACAACAGCTCCACACAGGTTTTCTCAGCTTACTCATGAATGACATGTACAAGTGAAATGTAGATCTTGTAATGACTCCAGAATACACAATGAAAAACACATCAACTCCCGCAGGTTGAGGATAAGATCATGACAAGAACATTGGGGCTCCAACTAACAATTCTAACCATATGTTAATGATGTGAGCTTTTTTCACGAGTGATGGAACCTCAGAAGTTAGAAAATGTGGATGAAAGAAAGTAAACCAGGAATGAAACATGAGGAATTGAGGAACTGATGTAGAAATGACTTGAATTTGAAAGACTGAATTTGTGGTTTTCGCCACTGTAGCCGCAGACGCTGCACAGAGAAACTGGGCAGATGGATAAACTGTTTTTTGTCAATTGGCTGCCAGTCTTTATGCTAAGCTAGACAAATTGCCTCCCTACTTAGCACACAGACATAGTTAGATAGTGGTACTGACCTTCTCTTCTAATTTGGAAAGAAAGCAAATCTACAAATAACTATTTAATTAAACAATATACTGTAAGGAAGCTTTGGAGGATATTTGTGTGCTTTTTCTTGATCTTCAGCACAAACTGTTGTTTTCCCCTAGAATCAATGATTTACATTTCCCTAGACTGCCCAACATTAACAGTGTTTTTGTGTCTGCTTGATTATTACTTTGAGGCCAGTGTTTCAGTTTATTTCATACATTACCATCTATGGTGTATAAGTCACACAAGCTCGTTAGTTAGTCTTATAGGATGGGATGCAGCTCAATCAAGGAAAGTGCTAACAGGTGTGCCTAATTATGTCATCTCAGCAGAGAGGGGCGGGCCCTGTTAAGATGTAGGAAGATGGGTGAGATAGTTCTGCAGTAAATGACATTCTACACTATTTGATGTGCTCATTGGTATGGATGGGAGCGCTCTACTGCTTATTGACCTGATTCTTCAACATCCATCTTTAAAGGTTGCTGGTGCCAAACCACCTCTTCTGCTCTTTATATGGTGGCACTTCAGTCCAGTACTCAAACATCACTACATTCAAGTTGTTGAATTCCATTAAAATTCTGATCTAAAAATGCAAGTCATCTTGAATTTTAATGGCTGAATTTAAACAAGTACTTTAGTTTTTTATTTCCATCTGATCATGCCAGATAGGATTACAAGACATTGCTTTTTACTTTTAAATAACAGAATTCACAAGTACACACTGAAAAGAACTGATCCATATCTACAGTTTATCCTGATAAAGCACTTTCCCAGGATTTCTCCAAATAACTAGCTATTTTAAATGTTTTATATATGAACAGCAAACTCAATCATTGTGCATCAGTCATATTTACAAAATCTACTGTTTTTATCTTACTAAAAAAAGTATTGTGCCATTCACAGTAAACAGAGCAATAAAAGTGGAACTTTATTTTCTATATCAGTCAAACAGCACATTTGCTTTTCTTCTTCCAGACTGTCCGTTAACAATAAGTGGTAAAATACCAGATCTCAACAGGGCACATAAAGTTCTTTGCTTTTTAGATAAGTTATATGCAACATAATTCTCACAACCGTATTCATATTGTATCATCCCAAATGTAAGCTTTGTTTAGGTTTAGGTCATTTATGATTAGCCCATTGCTTTTTTTTCTGATCAAACACTCTGAACGATAAATGAACACACATTTCTTGACCAAGAACCAATTTAATGTAATTGTATCCCATATAAATATATTTCTTGTCAGCCTGTTTTCTGCCATATTGAGTAACCGACTTCAAAACAAATCTTCCAGCAAGCCTGAAATATAAGCACCTTGATTGTTAAACCTGACAATTTGAATTTGAGCAACTTGAATATAGTAGATACATTCTACTCTCTGCTTTCAGTTAACATTAACTTTATTGTACAATTTATGTTACAGTACAAAAACTATTATTTACTTTCATACCGACAGTGCCATGTTGGATATAAACCACAATAGCATCACTCTAACAGCTCAAAACTCTCTGATCTCAGCTTCACATTTTATGTCTAAGGCTCATGCCATCTGCCAAACAAGCCTTCATCAGAGCCTCATCAGGACTGCTTTTGTCGTTGCATGTGGTCACACAACCTCAAGTAGAGCTACTGCAGCCAAACCATGTTGAGTTTTCATATAACATTTTAACTCTTGTTCTGTTTGAGACCAACAGTGGAGGGCCGAAAGTGTGAAATGCGGAGCTGTGTGAATGTGAAGCAGGGTGGGTCTATAAAAAGCAGGGTGGTCTCAGTTTGACCTTGGGCAAGGTTTAAAATATACCTCCAAGCCTTTCCCATCATATTTAATATCAGAGTGGGGAATTCCCACATCGACACAGACTCCAACAAAGATAAGTTTCATTTTCCCAGAAGCTGGATCATTCATTAGAGAATCAAAGTAATCACACTTGTATTTCATAATAACTTGACAGCATGAACTGAAAACAGTGTTTCATGTATGATATGCATAAATGACACTACTCCAGTATTGAAAGCCGTCCAACTCCCTCTTTGCCTGAGGGGACCACAGAAATGACTGCTGCTGAATGTCTGTGGCTTCCCAGTGAGGAGCATCGCTGTGTATGTGTATATGTGGAAGTTAAACTGTCCAACTACTGGGCAAAAACCCACATTCTCATCTGATGAAATTCAAGATATATTTTGTTTGATGGAAGATCCAAACAGACTAAATATTCAGGCACACAGTCAACAGAGTCAACAGAAAATACATGTGGAAGCTTGTGGCATTGCTTTCCAAGATATGCTGCATACGACTGTACAACCACCACGGCCCAAGAACAGACTATTCCACCACTGTTGTGCAATTACAGTATTACTGCCATGTGCAATACTCACTTTTACAACTTTTTATCAACCACTTTGTACTGATATTATTTTTATTCTATTTAACTATTGTGTACTCGCCACTTTACTTCCTATGTTCTTTTGCTGTAACGAGGTGTTGTGGGACTAATGAAGGATTTCTGATTCTGACACGAGATAGAAATGGAACTGTTGCACTTTTGCCTTTTCACCACAAGAGGTCAGACTGCTCTTAGCCAGCCCTCTTTTCTGTCATGACAACAAGTGCATCTCAATATGGGGCTCAGGGACCTAAAGGAGTCTTTAAAAAATGTAAATAAATATTCAAGATGGATTCCACAAGGTTCTTGAGCTTTTCCATGAGTTTCTTGAGGGTTTTTACAGTCCCCAGAGTGATTTATAGGTGTCACTGAACCCTTCCAGCAGTCCCAGAGAGTAGGTCTGTATGCTTCCATCTTGACACACATTTTACAGACATAAGACAGACATGGTAAAAGCCCTCAAGGCTCCAAAAATCAATAAAACACTAAAATAGAAATAAATAAATGTATACCTTTTTCTTGAAGTGTTTTTTGTTCCCTCGGGTTTCTTTATTTAGTTCTTCTGGGAGGTTTCAGAAGTTCATGACTTTCAAAGTGCTTAATGAAATTTGGGGCCTTTTTTAGGGTTTTCTTCGGGGTGTTTTCAAGGGGTCTCAGGGGTCTATGTTTTTTTTGAGGGAGTTCCACAATTTCCTGGTGGTGTTTTAGGGTTCATTGAGGCCTTTTAAGGAGTTCTTGAAAAGTTCTTCAAAATTGTAAATGCTATCAGCACACCCTGAAGGACCTCTGGAAAACCTCCAAACCTTTTAGAACCCCTTGAAAGCCGCCAGCAACACAGTTAATGACCCCTGGAAAGGCTTTCAAGGGTCCTTGTTGAGGTTCCAAGCTAATATAATGTAAAGCTCAGTGAAGAGTCGGTGAACAAAAATCTGCCCTTTTTGCCAATACATCAAATTTGGATATAATCTGCATGTTCTGTGTTGTTCTTCTGTACTTAGTGTGATAATGGTTGCGTAATTTGGGGCTCGCTGCTAATTTATCGCTACATTTTGTATTTTTAACATCTGATTCTTGACTCCCCTACCTCTTCAGGACATGTTTGTGGTTATCGTGAGAAGTACTGACATTACAGTAAGACTATACTTTAGTATCTATCCCAAGGGCACATAGAAGGAAACCGGTCTCTGTTAAGGAAAATAAACTTTAATCAACATCATCACACAACTCTTTCTAGAGATTTCTTTGAGATTTCTTTGAATGTTGATGTCACCGGTGTTTTGTTAACTATATCAGATCCGTCCTCACTTGCACATCTAATGTTAGATTAGTAAAAAAAAAAAAAGCTTCTGATACATGGAGTGGCTTGGCTGCCATGGCAACAGGATTTTCCCCATGATGGAGCAAGGGCACTGTTGCTGTGGGTGATGTCAGCGAAGCCCAGAATCTGAGACCAACGGGGATAAAGCGTGTGTGTGTGCGTGCGTGCTTGAGTGTGTGTGTGTGTGTGTGTGAGTGAGTGAGTGAGTGCGTGTGTGTGTGTGTGTGTGTGTGTGTGTGTGTGGGGAGAGACAGGAGACGCAGCATGTTGTGTTTAAAGGTGCGAATGTATGTTATTGATTATATGTCTGTGTTTTAATACAGTAAATGGAAATCAGTCAAAACTAAAAAATTCTAAATACAGCTCAGAGTTTATGGAGCAGAAACATCATAAGAATTATAATATACCATAAATAGCCGAAACAAATCAAATGTTGCTTTTCTTTTATCCCATCCATAAAAAGGAAAGCCCAATTTTGACATGTACAAACGATACGATAATACTTTGTTAGATCAAGTCTGAAACGTTTAAGACAAATATTTAAGAAAAGAAATGAGGAAACTTTAACATAACATTACAATCACCGAAGACAATATGTTCAAGACCCTTCAACATACATTTGATTTGGGATTAAGCTATGTATTTCATTTTAGAAATGACTGGTGCTCAAAGGAGTGCTACAGTCCAACCTTATTCAATTGTGGGACTCTGTATCTCCAACAATTCATATTCGCTGTTCAGGATATGGTTGGGGTCAGAGACAATATTATGAGCCAACCTCAATCTGTTATTATGGTCTGATTCATCGAGTCTGATTCATAGAGTCTGATTCATCAAGTCTGATTCATAGAGTCTGATTAGTAGAGTCTGATTCATAGAGTCTGATTCATAGAGTCTGATTAGTAGAGTCTGATTCATAGAGTCTGATTAGTAGAGTCTGATTCATAGAGTCTGATTCATAGAGTCTGATTAGTAGAGTCTGATTCATAGAGTCTGATTAGTAGAGTCTGATTCATAGAGTCTGATTCATAGAGTCTGATTAGTAGAGTCTGATTCATAGAGTCTGATTCATAGAGTCTGATTCATAGAGTCTGATTCATAGAGTCTGATTCATCGAGTCTGATTCATAGAGTCTGATTAGTAGAGTCTGATTCATAGAGTCTGATTCATAGAGTCTGATTCATCGAGTCTGATTCATAGAGTCTGATTCATAGAGTCTGATTAGTAGAGTCTGATTCATCGAGTCTGAGTCATAGAGTCTGATTAGTAGAGTCTGATTCATAGAGTTTGATCCATAGAGTCTGATTCATAGAGTCTGTTCCATTCACAGTGAACTCTTAGTCTTACCACAATGGTGAATAAGCTATTAGATGCTCTATTAAAGTATGTGATATACGTGACAAAACGTATGTATGTGTTGTAGGACCGAGTATCTAAAACTTTCACTACGGAAAGTTTCCATTGAATGCCAGGTCAGATTCTTAGTATTTTTTCTTTTATAGATATTGAATTTGAGAAAAAGTCAGGTGTCAATACTAGTATTGTTTTGGCATCAGTATTGAAACATTTTAATCCATCAAGCCCCAGATAAATAAATAGATAGATAAATAAATAAATAGATAAATAAATAAATAAATAAATAAATAAATAATAGATAAATAAATAAATAAATAGATAGATAGATAGATAGATAGATAGATAGATAGATAGATACTCTAACTCTAACTTTAATATGTATGAAATACACACTGTGCAATGATACTGCCCAGTAATACATTGTACATTAGTAGCAACAAGTTGACATTGTTGTTTTTGATAAAGCAAGATGCTTAATAGTTTCCATAGATTCAAATAGAATTAAAATATTCAACATATAGCTCTGTCATCAAGCCCTCCATTCACAGTGAGAGTCTATATGCAGTGGGATGGAGACGGACAACAGAGTGGGAGGAGAATATCTGAAAGAAATAGAGGGGAGGAGATTCAAAATCGTCAGCAAACAGGCATTCATGCTTTCTCCCCGATTTCCTCCCTCTCTGTCTCTCTCCCTCTCACCCCCTCCCTCTCTCTGTCTCCCCTCCCCACACTTTGTCTGTGTCACCTCTCTCCTCCTATACAGAGAAGTCAGCCAATGCATCAGCCTGCAGCTCATCTGGCATCCGCTCTTACTTTCCCCCTGCCTCAGTTTCTCTCTGCTCTTCTGCTGACTGACACTTCTGATACCTCTTTCTCTACCCTTCCTTCCTCCCCTTCTTCCTCCCTTTCACCCGCACCTCATCCTCAAGCCACCATGGTGAACAGATAACTGCCCGGCCTTCCTGACACCATGGGTGCCTGCCTCTGCAAAGGTCACAAAGGTCAGTCCACCTGTTTTTGTGTGTCCAAGTCTGTGTGTCTGTGGGTTGGATCTACCTGCAGGAAGTGTTGACAGCAGCCAAAACACATTTGAGGAGCAGTTTAAGAAAGTTACATCACGCTCTCAAGAGATAGCTCTGAGAATTTAAAAAATTTAACGGTTGATGAGAGGGATTGTGAGAGGGATTGTGAGAGGGATTGTGAGAGGGATTGTGAGCATCAGTGGACGACAGCAGTAGCTTTAGAATTGCTCCATCCGAGGCTCATCTCCAACTTGGTCGTGACTTGAAGATGTGACTTGGGTTACAATGTTCTCTCATATTTGTCTCTGCTCTTGGTGGAAATATATATTCTATATATATATATATATATATTCTGGAAGAACACAAGCACTAATTTGTGCCGTCAAAAACAAAAGATCTAATAAAACAAAAAGGTGATTCGAGGTGTACCAGCTTTCTGTGATCCCTCCGAACAACAATCTACTCGTTATTTTGTCAGTGTGTGACATTTAACATTCACGTCACATTCTTATTTTCAGCCTGAATCTGTGATGCCGTCTCACAATAATTTGTGAGTTAAAGTCTGCTTTTGTTCAGGAAGGGTTTCTTTTACAGGGAGGGTGATGAGGGGCAGTGCTTTCAAGCTGGGAAGAAAGAGGGAAGGCAGCTAAGAGAACAGTGTGTGTGTGTGTGTGTGTGTGTGTGTGTGTGTGTGTGTGTGTGAGAGAGAGAGTCAGGGTGGAATTTAACTCCACGAGAGAGTGAATTGGTTCAGGAATCATAATGGGTTTCTTGACCTGCTGACTTGATATCATTTGATATGGAGGGGTGTCACTCGCCTTCTGTTGCTGTCTCGTTTCCATAGCAACAGCCAATTGTTTTTGACGGAACCTCCCAAGGGAAACCCTGTGTGTGTGTGTGTGTGTGTGTGTGTGTGTGTGTGTGTGTGTGTGTGTGTGTGTGTGTGTGTGTGTGTGTGCAGTGACTTGTCTAATGATGTTAATTATCCGTCGCTCTGAACTGCGCTTCATTTCTTCGTGTCATTTGAACCTCATCACCATCAATTAAAAATCAAATAGACAGAGAGGCCCCAGTTACATGACGCTCTCTCTCTCTGTGTCTCATCCATTATATATGAGCCTCGCTTGACCTCTGGCCATTAGAGACACATTTTTGGCTTTAAAGACCATGCCCCACACACACACACACACACACACACATACACACACACACACACACACACACATCGAAGCACACGTAAACGGACGCACATTGATCATGAATGTAACACTAGTGTGTGTGTGTGTGTGTGTGTGTGACTCCCCACAGAGCTCCACCATCCAATGACAGTACGGCAGGATCAGACTGAGGAGGGTCAGCCATCCTCTGTCGAGGTGAGTCACATGTACCCATATTTAGACTAAAAGCAACTTGTTTTGGTTTACCAGAATTATAATAATTATATAATTAAATATAATTTTCACTAGAACTGATTCAGTGAAATATCCAGAGAAATGGACAGGCTATTAAATTAAGGGTAAAAACAAATTTATTTAGATTCTTCCAAATGAGAAGTGCTGATGTTTTTAAAGAGAAATCTATTCAAGATATAAATTCACTGAAAAATATATGCTGTGTATGACTGTGGGGTGGAAATGAAATGTTGATGGTTGAAATAATACAAGCTGACCATCAAGATAAACAAATGAATGTGATTTGTAAAAAAAAGTAATGGGAAATAAACTTACATGCATTATATCACCAGCTAATTGGGAACAAATTTGCAAAAACATAAATGGAATAACTGAAACTATTGGAAAGAATATACATGGAATATCATAAATCGATATTTTATGCAACCCCAAATTCAAAGAAAATGTAACTTCAAGATGTTGGAGAGAATGCGGTGAACAGATGTAAAAACAGTCGTACAGTTTGGTCATGTAACGCTTTAAGTGGCTGATTGTTGTTTCTTTATTGTTATAATATAATCAGTCAACTATATCCTACACATTCATAGGTGATAAATATTATAGTTATCAAATTTGCTTTTGTCCCCCTCTGTTTCTGTGATTGTTTTCATTGTATTTAAATAAATACAAATCGGATGCTTCTTAACTGTATAATTTCTTAAAATGCAAATATAAACAAAAGAAACTCCTGGGAAAACGAAAAAAAATGATATGCACTTAAATTGTAATGGGGGAGGAGAAGGAACTCAAAGACACATATCTCAAACTCAAATAAATACAAAACTATATGCATTCCTAATTCCTTTAGAGACATGTATGAACATGCCGGTGCAGTTCTGCTGATTGAATGAGGAAATGAGCAGAATGTCTGATGTTAACAACCGGCTCGCTTCAAAAGGATCTGAAATTATTTTAACACAATCGGCACATCTCACTTGTATCTTGTAATTTATCTTATTATCTGCCTATGATGTTTATTGCACAGTGAGATAAGTGCATCTGTTCGGCTCCATGTTATGGTTTTTGTTTCTTTCACACATGACATGTTTACTCTGCTCCTCAGCCATACTTTTGACTTGTGTTTGACGTCATTTGTACTTTGACTGTGCTTTGCTACAGAAGCTAATGTCATGTAGCTTAAGTAGGCCAACAGCCTTCACATTTCTAGTCTCCATCAGCGCTGTATCGTAGACTGGTCAAATGTTTACAACACCTGTAACAAATTGTATTTGTTATTTAGAGTAAAGACGAACTAACTTACAGCAAACACTCATTGTTTTGTATTTACCAGTTTGATGACTAGCTAACTGTAGCTAGTGTTGCTAGCTAGACAGCTATCGACAAAATAAACTCAAAGGTATTACAGCCACCGAAATAATTTGAGACATTTCAGTTTGGAGTTATTACAAACTTTTACTAGTAGTAGAATATATTTGTATAGTTTATGACCACCGGGTGAATTACATGTACACCTAGCTACCTTTTATAGCATTAGCACAAAGACAATAATTATTTTTACAAACCATGTCTTACAATGATTGTTTAATGTATATTTACATATTTAATGATATTGAATAAGAATTGTAAAACATTTATTAAAGAATGATTATTTAGTTTAGTAAAAAGAGCAGTTTCTCAGATTGTTTAGCAGTGACAACACATCTGGTAACAGAGCAGTTGATTTGAAAAACAAAAATGGTCTTAATTTGCCCGAAGGAAACGCTTGGGGTTTTTCCATTTAACTCATTTTACATTCAAGTGACTTTTATTCGGACTGGTTTCCAGCAGTTTGAAGTGGAACGATGCACTAATGGGTAAAAATCCCACTTTGCTTGCAACATCTTTGAAAAAAGCTTGAAAGCTTTACTCTCAGATGAAGAGAACCCCACAGAAGAAATATATTTGAAGTGCAGTTTCTCTTTCCATACTTATTGTTGCTACTTTGCTGTAAATACCATTTAAATGCTGGTTTGAGTTTAAAAACACCTTCATTCACTTGAGTGTGAATGCAGGATTTGTATTTGTGTAGGTTGAGTCATCAGACATAGGATGTGATTGCCAGAGAAGGATGTATGTAAATGTAATTATGTTGTTGTTTTGGTATATGTGAAGCTCATAACTCTATGATTTGTATGGTTCAAATGTCATAGCTGCTCCTCTGTGAGTTAAATAAATCTCTCTTTTTGATATGAAACCTATTGAATAGCTTCCTTTTAGCTCGCCGCTGCGAAGCTATTTTCTCAGCGTACATCAATAATGAAGATAAAGATGTGATATTCTGCCTCTCTTTGTGCATCGTATTACGCAGGATGGCCAGAATCCATCAAACGGCAGTATGGCAGATAAAGCCAGTGGCTATGATATCGGCCAGTTGGCCACCTCCTCTTTGATGGGTAAGGCGCACACACACAAACATAAACATGTTCATGTTGTATTTCATTATGGATCAAAGATATGACACTGAGAAAACAGCATGCTGGGAAATTACGTTACAATCGTAACCATGGGAGATTGGTAATGTCATTTCCCTCATTCATGCTCACACTCTCTTGCACATATGCTGCAATGGCAATATACATATACAGACATAAGTAAAGGGTACAAGTTCACACACGTTTCCTTCTCACGTTTGAGTCTGACTTCCTCTTCTCATCATGTTGCCTCCTACTCTTTTTCATCCCCTTTTGCTCTCTCTGCAGGAGGTTAATTATGTCACTTAATGTGTTAAGCCTTGCTGAACTTTTCGCAGTGAAAGCTCCTTTATTGCCTGACAGTATAATTATGAAGGCTGTGAAACCTTCATGAATATGTTAAATAAATACAGACATTCGGGCAGAGAGCTGAGAGGCTGACACCTGCTTTGGGAGCGACAGAACCGGTCCAGAAAAAAATAGAAAAGCTTTTTGACATTTACTCAGACCTAATCATTTGTCAGTCATCATGTAATTCGAAAAGAGTTGTGCAGTCACAAAGTGCAGCTGACAACCTAACTGCTCAAATCGGATCACACTGCGCAAACTCAAATACTATTGTAGAAATAAAATTATAAATAGCAGAATACCATACAGATATTATTGCTATTTGTTCTTCTTGTGTGATGCGGTTTGATAAATATACAATATCACGCTGATGTGATTTTATTAACAGAAAGCGTGCTTGTGGCACCCGGAAACTGAAACGTAAAACTGAATTAGATTCCACAAACTCAATCGTGTTGGACCGGACAAACGAGTTAACGACAGATCTGTTACTCTTACAGCCGAGTAGTGAGGGTAAATATGCAAAGTTTGTAAACATGCTCATTACATTTCATGACAATAAGATTATTTCCCTTGTGCAAGTAGAAATGTTGGCCTGATGGTGGCACTGAAGGAGACATCGGAGGGTCACCAGGGTTGTTGGGGGTGGTCACGTGATTTGTTGGCGGGGTGAAGCGAGACGTCGAAACATCTAGCTGACATTAGCATTGAGCAGTGCAGCTCAGCTTCACAGAGCTGCATTACTGCACACTCTTGTTTATTGCTGTTGTCTCAAGGTCATCTTAGATTCTAATGCATCAGATGCCTTGACACATTGATCAGAATAAACTGCTGAAAAACTAAACTATAAACTATCTCTTTTTGGAACGATCAACCTTCTAAATCCCACATTGTTTGGATCCTAATAGTTCTTTCCACCAGTCACGACTGCAGCTTTGATTTCTTTCTGCATTGTTTCAGCCCACTGCAGCTTGAAATCAATACTAATCGCTGGCCAACAAGCAAATTACAGCACTTACCAATGTTGCCCCCTTTAGGATGTGAATAAATGTTATTTTCTCAACTTATTGTTGGCTGGTAAATAACAAAGCTCTGAATGCATCACCTACAGGTTTCATAACACTTATTGTTTGTCCATCTGTCTGTGTATGTTCATCCGCTCTGTTTCCTCACAACATACAGCAGGGAGTCACGCCTTACGTAATGCAATATATATATATATATATATATCTTTTGTAAAGGGACTTATTCCTGACTGACTCTGGTTACTTTATTACATGTGTAAGCCTGTGTTTACTGTAGCAACACGATAAACAAGACTGAGAAATCCAATCATTTCTTATTTCATTTCTTCACGCAGTCATCACCTGCCGAAGCTGATTTTCTCGCTTCCCAGTTTCTCTTACAATAAAACTTATTTTAATGAATCACATTTCAAGATTGGTACGGCTGCTGCATGTCTATGACGCCCATCATGTTTTTTAATCAAAAGTGATTTTAGTTAGTTTTACCTACAGTAAGCAGGCTGTTCGGGGTTAAACTTTAGTCATGATCCCCTTTATTGATCAGCTGACCGTGTTGATCCTGCCTCTTCCCTTTTAAAATAGCATCTCTATTGACTGAATCTGGCTGTGACATTACAGCACGGCAGTTTAAAAATGTTGGATTGGTTCAATTGTATACGTCAAACTGTTGTTGACGCAGTGAGGTGTTTCAACAGACAATATTGTTGTTCATACCCCGCTTTAATAAAGCTGCTATAATCAATCATTTTTAATTAATAATGGATCCAATCACAACGTATTGAACTGTTGAACCAGAAATAACTTCTTCTCCTGAGCAATGTGAACTCCACTCTAATACTCTTAAATGTATATATTTTATACAGTTTATATATGTTATTTATATAAAGTACATTTATATTTTAAGTACACATTTTATTTTATATTTCTGCATCAGCACTATGACACATTGTATAGCTCGAAATGACAATAAAGTGTATTGATTGATTGATTGATTGATTGATTGAACGTGTAATGTGTAAGGTTTTCCTCCTAGAGAAGAGCGTACTGAGAATTATCACCAGACTCTTCAGTTCTCCTCAGCTTTCTGGAGCGTTTTAGCATCTTTCAGCCCCTTGTTTTGGTTGTACTGCCCGCAACTTAACTTTTGGTTTTTGGTGCTTTTATTAAGCTCATTTCCACACAGAGCAGGCACCTGTTTCCAGCAAAATGCTGTGATAAATCAACTGCTACCTGCCCAGCACCAAACAACAGACACGTCCACATAATGGAGCATTTAGCAGCTAAATAGTCAAACATCACCCTCAGAGCTGGTTTACATCTGTCATGTGGCTAGAAACACAAATGTATCTGCTGGTTGTGTAAATAGGCAACTGTTTGTTGAAAAGTCCACTCTATCACATCATCATCATGCATCAGTGCTGTGTTTCTGTTGCCCCCAAGTGGCCAGAAAAACAAGTTAATCAGGTTGAAGCTTTATTCTACCATCTAACATCATGCACATGTGTTAGTTTTGTTCACACATTTTTGTATATTTCTTCTCGCATATGAAAAGCATAAAGGACTCCACATAATTTCTAATCATCCAGCTGTCAGACACTTTCATATAAAGTTTATGTTGGATTTTTTGGCTTTAGTGTATTTGATATTCATTCTTGGCTGCACTATACCTACAAATCCGCAGAGAAATCATGGCTAGCTTGCTGCTGTCCGCTGCATTCAGACACATGATTATTCTGTGGCCTGCGATGTTAACCAAATATGATTTGGTCCTTTTCACACTACAGTGCGGACAGCAAGGCCAAAATATCCAATTAAAAAAGCAAATGGGTTTTTCCTGCAGTTTGCACACAACTTGAATAAATGCAAACATTGCTTCCTCACCATTGAGCCAAAACTGAGGCTCATAACAGAGTGTGAACACAGTGAGACAGCACAGTCTGTTGGTGTCAAGCTCAGATAAAAATAACATTATTTAACTGTGTTCTCTCTACACTTGTTACCCTCTCCTCCTCTCTCTCTTCTTGACATAGTTCTGCCTTTTATTTTTCTTTAACTTCTTACTTTAACCTTTCCTCCTCCGTCTCTTTTTCCACGTTTGCCTTTTCAACCTTTCCTTTTCGCTTCAACTCTTCATTTCCCCAGACCTTTCTGACATTGTCTCTTGTGGTTAAAAGCGATGATGGCTCCTAGTTTTGCCCAGTGATTGCGGGTTATGAATAACATATAACTGTAGAGATTAGATACTGCTTTACAACAGACAGTTTAGTTAAAGTGACAGAGCTGTTGATTTTAAGCTTAGATTTAAGTCCCAATAATGAAGCCGTAAACAAAAAGATTTGTGTCTCAAGTTTTGTCCTGGTAAAATCCTAGCATTAAAAAAAGGCCCTGATATACAAAATGGTCACGGCTCTGTCTATATTTAATTGGATGTCCACAGCACAGTCGGCACTAAGCACACACAGAAAATATCACTTGAGCCTTATGGACAGTGACAGGCAGGCCTTACAAAGTCACACAGCTTGGGAATGTTTAATCATTATGGTTTGTTCAGATAAAACGTGAGGCCAACGTGAGAGGCAGTACGACTACATACAAAACCAATAGAAAGACGCAGGTGGGCGCAATTGTTCTGTCTGTACACACATTTAAACCTACAGTATATTCAGCGAAAGGACTTGGTCTCAGTTATGTGTGAAACGCTACAGTAAACATTGACATTTTAAAAGTCAATATTCAGAAAGCGGAGGCACTTGCACCTGACTTACAATTCCCAAATGACATTCCCCCAAAGGACTTAAAACTGCTCTGGCTTGCAACTCGTTTTATTCAGACCTCAGTCTGAAATAAACTACAAAATAAACCAATAAACCAAAATCATTTCATGTTGTGTCACTTTTACTAAATGGACATATAAACAATATTTTACATTTTTATCAAGTTATAACGTATTTCTTTATTAGGTTTTCTATTCACGTGAGCTAAATGCAGTGCTGTCGAAGCGCTGTCAGTAATCCATCCATCCATCCATCGTCTACCGCTTATCCGGGATCGGGTCGCGGGGGCAGCAGCTCCAGTAAAGAACCCCAATCTTCCCTTCTCCGGGCCACATCCTCCAGCTCCGACTGGGGGATCCTGAGGCGTTCCCAGGCCAGTGAGGAGATATAATCTCTCCACCGAGTCCTGGGTCTTCCCCGGGGTCTCCTCCCAGCTGGACGTGCCTGGAACACCTCCCTAGGGAGGCGCCCAGGTGGCATCCTTACTAGATGCCCGAACCACCTCAACTGGCTCCTTTCAACGTAAAGGAGCAGCGGCTCTACTCCGAGTCTCTCACGGATGGCTGAGCTTCTCACCCTATCTCTAAGGGAGACGCCAGCCACCCGTCGGAGAAAACCCATTTCGGCCGCTTGTACCCGTGATCTCGTTCTTTCGGTCATGACCCAGCCTTCATGATCATAGGTGAGGGTAGGAACGAAGATTGACCGGTATATTGAGAGCTTTGCCTTCTGGCTCAGCTCTCTTTTCGTCACAATGGTGCGGTAAAGTGACTGTAATACCGCCCCCGCTGCTCGATTGCCCGATTCTCCGGCCAATCTCTTGCTCCATCGTCCCCTCACTCGCGAACAAGACCCCGAGGTACTTGAACTCCTTCACTTGGGGTAATGGCTCATTCCCTACCCGGAGTAGGCAATCCACCGGTTTCCTGCTGAGAGCCATGGCCTCAGATTTAGAGGTGCTGATCCTCATCTCAACCGCTGCACACTCGGCTGCGAACCGATCCAGTGACTGTTGAAGGTCACAGACCGATGATGCCATAAGGACCACATCATCTGCAAAGAGCAGCGGTGAGATCCTC
Source organism: Cottoperca gobio (assembly GCF_900634415.1). NCBI lineage: Eukaryota > Metazoa > Chordata > Actinopteri > Perciformes > Bovichtidae > Cottoperca > Cottoperca gobio. The sequence goes on from NC_041361.1 coordinate 17,038,136, forward strand.
AGGTCACTGAACTGCAACCCCTCTCCTGCACGACTACGCCTCGATATCCTATCCATGAAAATCACAAACAGGATTGGTGATAAAACATTCACTGGAGACGAGTCCGACTTACTGCCGAGTATCCGGACACAACTCTCGCTTTGGGCGTACAGGGATTGGATGGCCCTCAAAAGTGACCCCCCTCACCCCATACTCCCGCAGCACCTCCCACAGTATCACGCGGGGGACCCGGTCATACGCCTTCTCCAGATCCACAAAACACATGTAGACCAGATGGGCGTACTCCCAGGCCCCCTCCAGGATCCTTGCAAGAGTAAAGAGTTGGTCTGTTGTTCCACGACCAGGACGGAATCTGCATTGTTCCTCTTCAATCAGAGGTTCGACTACCGGCCGAACCCTCCTTTCCAGTACCTTGGAGTAGACTTTACCAGGGAGGCTGAAAAGTGTGATACCCCTGTAGTTTATTTTTAAATAGGGGAACCACCACCCCGGTCTGCCAACCCCTAGGCACTGTCCCAGACTTCCACGCAATGTTGACGAGGCGTGTCAACCAAGACAGCCACTCAACACCCAAAGCCTTCAGCATTTCTGGATGGATCTCATCAACCCCTGCGGCTTTACCACTGTGGAGTTGTTTGACTACCTCAGTGACTTCCATCAGGGAAATTGACGATGATCCCCCATCAGCTTCCAGCTCTGCCTCTACCATAGAGTTAGTCGGATTCAGGAGTTCCTCAAAGTGCTCCTTCCAGCGGCCGATAACCTTCTCAGTTGAAGTCAGCAGGGTCCCACCCTTGCTGTACACAGCTTGGATGGTTCCTCACTTCCCCCTCCTGAGGTGCCGGATGGTTTTCCAGAAGCACCTTGGTGCCGACCGAAAGTCCTTCTCCATAGCTTCTCCGAACTTCTCCCACACCCGCTGCTTTGCCTCTGACATGGCAGAAGCTGCCGCCCTTCTAGTCCTTCGATACCCTGCAACTGTTTCCGGAGTCCTCCCGGATAACATAACCCGGAAGGACTCCTTCTTCAGTCGGACGGCTTCCCTGACCACCGGGGTCCACCACGGTGTTCGAGGGTTACCGCCCCTTGAGGCACCTAAGACCTTGAGACCACAGCTCATCACCGCAGCTTCAGCAATAGAGGTTTTGAACAACGCCCACTCAGGTTCAATGCCCCCAACCTCCACAGGGATGGCTGAAAAGCTCCACCGGAGGTGTGAGTTAAAGATCCCCAGGACAGGGGCTTCCTCCAGACGTTCCCAGTTCACCCGCACTACCCGTTTGGGTTTACCAGGTCTGTCCAGAGTCTTCCCCCACCCCTTGATCCAACTCACCACCAGATGGTGATCAGTCGACAGCTCCGCTCCTCTCTTCACCCGAGTGTCCAAAACATGCGGCCTCAGATCAGATGATACGATTACGAAATCGATCATTGACCTTTGGCCTAGGGTGCTCTGGTACCACGTGCACTTATGAGCATCCTTATGTTCGAACATGGTGTTTGTTATGGCCATTCCATGACTAGCACAGAAGTCCAACAACAAACGACCGTTCGGGTTTAGATCAGGGAGGCCCTTCCTCCCAATCACGCCTCTCCAGGTGTCTCCATCGTTTCCCACGTGTGCGTTGAAGTCTCCCAGCAAGACTACGGAGTCCCCTACTGAAGCACCCTACAGGGCTCTATTCAGGGTCTCCAAGAAGGCCGAATACTCAGAACTGCGGTTTGGGGCATAGGCACAAACAACAGTCAGAGTTTTCCCCTCCATAACCTGAAGGCGTAGGGAGGCGACCCTCTCGTCCACCGGGATAAACTCCAACGTAGCGGCGCTCAGCCGGGGGCTAGTGAGTATCCCCACCCCGGCCCGACGCCTCACACCTCGGGCAACTCCGGAGAAGAATAGAGTCCAACCCCTATCCAGGAGTACGGTTCCAGAGCCAAGACTGTGCGTGGAGGTAAGCCCCACTAGATCCAACTGGTAGCGATCCACCTCCTGCACTAGTTCCGGCTCCTTCCCCCACAGAGAGGTGACGTTCCACGTCCCCAGAGCCAGCCTCTGCTGCCCGGGTCTGGTCCGTCGAGGTCCCTGACCATCACTGCCACCCGTGTGACAGCGCACCCGACCCCAGCGGTTTTTCCCATGAGTGGTGGGCCCACAGGATGCTAAGTAATAAACGAGAATAATAAATAATAATAATAATATGTTATTCGTATATATATATATATGCAGCATCAAAAGTCTCCATTCTCTACTGTTTTTATTTCTTGTTTTCTACATCACATTTCCATTTGTCGCCCTTCTCTACCAACTACACCGTTTCATGTAGCCTATCACTTTATCTTTTCCTCAGATTGTCTCCTTCTTTCCTCTGCTACGCCATTTACTGCATGTCCACCTAATCCACTTTATCAAGATGTGTCCCTCCTTCTCTTCCCCTTATTTAGGTGTGGTGGCCACGATAAAGGAGCACATCACCAAGCCGACGGCGATGGCCCAGGGGCGAGTTGCTCATCTGATTGAGTGGAAGGGTTGGGGTGGAGGCCAGGCCAGGGGAGGAGGGGGCGGACGGAGCGGGGCCTGGGGTAAAGGCGATGGAGGCTGGGGTGCCGAGCTGCAGGAGGATGAACAATTCTACTCCCAAATGACGGACGAGATCAAGGAAGCTCGCTTCGCTGCAGGTGAAACAGAAGAATAAATTGAATTGAAGATGTGGTCATGTGGAAATGAGGTGTCACTCACATCCCTCTGGGCATTGTTTCTGTTCCATTGGTTTGTGCAGAGGGAGCGGCAAAAAAAATCAATAGCCCTTAAGACGAGCCATGACAGTGGCTCAAATCGAGTGCTCTTATTCAATTTCCCTTTGCTTGTGATGCAGGTAGACTTGGTGAAAAACTTGGGGTCGACTTCTGGGAAAAGTCACATAAAATATGTTTGTCTCACAGGAGTGGCCGAGCAGTTCGCCCTGGCCGAGGCATCCATGGATGTGTGGTCGATGAACGACCGTTTAGAGCAGCCCTGCACTAGTTTACAAGGTTCGTCATGTTAAAGGATCACATGTGTGTCACTGGAGCTTTTGGTCTAAAATGCATCTTTTCATTTTAAATTCCTCCTTGGGGTGTACAGCAAACTTTGCAGATCTGTAATGTCTGTCAAATGAGACATAACACATGATTGAATCAATACCTGTTGCACAACATAATTGATTTTATGAATGCTAAGTGAATATATGATATGATATAATATGTTATATGAAAACTTCTCAAAGACCTGGTTTGCACTAACCCACAGAAGTGGAGAAAATCATGATCGTGATGTGTGCAGATGTTATGATTTGTTTTTGTTTTTAACCACACTAATGGTATTACTGTAATGTCATCAGCGTGCCTGACTCTTTTGGCCCCAGAGGGAAATTTCTCCACTTTTGAAGCTCTTCCATGAAAGTGTGTGTGTGTGCTCACATTCAGAGGATGACGCCTGTTGACTTCGGTGATGCCATGACTTGTCTTCAAATGTCACTAACGGGTCAAAACTTCAGTTAATGACGGGATATCTCAAAAAATAATGATCATATTCCAATCAACCTCACCCCTACTTTGAGCTTAAAGGGATAGTTTGAATTGTTTGAAGTGGGGTTGTATACGGTGCCATTGTTACCTACAGTACCTACAGTAGCCTAGTAGTGACTTTTAAAGTTTAAAGTGTTTTAAAGTGTTAGTTTGGTGTCACACAATAACAATAACCAACCGAGGCAGCAGTAAGTCATTGTTTCATTGTAAGTATTTGAGCACATTTTCAAATGCTTTTGTTGAAGCCTACTTGCAAGATTATATTAGTTTGAACTGAACAGCTACATAAAATAAAAAACATTTAGCCTTTAATCATATATGTAGGCTACTATCTGTGGAGGAAGTTCACTGTATTTCTTTATTTCAAAAGGTCCCTGCACATATGCTGCTCATGAATTTACATGACTTTTATACAGAAATAGCTTTTACATGGGATTCACAGTCATAAAAGCTTCATGCAGCAGCTGCTTCAGAGTAAGTGTCACTTTTTTTAACTATCCAATTCAAGCACCGAGCGCGTCAGTACTACTTCTATAAGATACCAGTGTGAAGAGCTGCAGCTTCTAAAGTCTCCACAACTTGAGAGGACCCAGCTGTCACTGTTTGTCAAATCATTTTTCAATGTTTTCAAGGAGCAACTGTTTGACTGCCACTGTTATTATCCCTCCTCAGCAGCACAAAGCCACTTCCTGTCCCAGTTCCTGCTGGACGGTGGAAGCGTCAGCGTTCCTCAGCACCTGTACAGCATCCACGCCCAGACTTATGGCGACAACAGGGCGGCCAACCTCGTCCTTCACCCTATTGTCAACTCCATTTCCCCAACGTCCAACACCCAGCAGGACAGAGATCGCCCCCTGGAGGTGGACAGAAGCACTGCGACTGCAGAGGCTGCCGTCCGACACGTGGACAGCAGCTCACTATCCGAGGATGACGTTTTTTATAATTAGTCTCAATAGAAAAACAAGCCGGAAATCTTGATGGCAATCTCTAAAATGAGCCTCACTGAGGGGACTTGAGCCTCAGCCACCAGCAGTGACTGATTCAAAACATAAACACAGACATCTGTGAGATATCTCAAGAGGCTATTCCTCAAATGGCTTGTCTGGGAATGTTACAGCGCCTTGCCTTCAGATACAAAGACTCCAGATTGTATTTTTTCCCCTGTTGAGGTGTATACTTTTGTGAATGTACATAATTCCACTGTTACATTTAAAAATTTTATTCAGTATACAATAAACACTTTCATAATATAAGTAGAACTGAACTGTGAAGAGTCACTGGTGTTAAATATCTTGTTATTAAACATCAATTTTAATATATGTGCTGTCCAATTCTGCTTTTGATCCCTTTTTTCCTTGATAGATTGTCAAACAGTGGAATTCTGTAAAGGGTAGAAAAAGAAATTGAGTCCCGTCTATGATTAGCTATTGTTCACACAGTAATATTGTCTGAGAGCGACGGGTGCCGCACTGCAGAGAAAAGACGAGTGTTGAAACCAGAAAAGGAGAATGACACAGAACCCGTCAGCGGGCATGTGGTCGGTGGTCAGTGTGTATTTCCACATTTCCGTCAGGCAGCATGCCTGTGTGTTTTTAGAGTAAGATGGTTGGAGAATGGAGGTGTTAGTTTCACGGGTCATGGCGTTCCTTTAGCAAGGGATCACACAGTTTCTGAGTTAAAGGTTTTTTACAGAGGGAATTTTGGATATATATTTGGATCACTCCATAAATCAGAAAATACAGCCATTAAAAAATAAAATGTTGCTATGTTTTTAGGAATAATGTAATGTATGTACTTAATTTGAGATTTCTGGATCAAGTACAAGAAAAAAACCTAATTTTGAAAACAGCCTTTAAATATATTTATTGTAAAAACAGGTGAATGAGGTCATTTAGTTTACTAATAGATATCACCACGAAACTTCCGCATTGATTACTTACAATTATACTTTGTTACATTTTTCTGAAATGTTAATAAAAAAAAAAGATGTTTAAATATGCCAATTAGGCATTATCTAATGCTTACTTTTTGTGAATTTAGGAGAAATCAGAGACAGTAAAATAAACATTAAATGTGTTTTTGGATGTATTCTTACCTCTAGTCCCAAAATTGACCAGTGCATGAAAGAAAAACATATTTTAGACCGAAGAGGACGTGAAGAAGTGTCAGTGTTGCCGTTATGTTGCAGCGATATCTACTAACAGCTAGCTGCGCTCCAGTCCAGTCTGTAATACCACTTGTTCCTCTGGATGTGATAGTGAGTCACTCTAGCTCCAGTCTGCCCTCAGTACAGAGAGAAGAAGCACAGCTGCCTGACTCGCTTGTAAATATTACAGCCATGTTCTTTGTCTGTTTTATAGTTTGTTTATTGGATTACATTCAAAGTGGCAGAAACAAGAAAACCACACGCACCACCTCGCCTCGTCCTCACAGCTGCCAGGAAGCTGTTTCTCCGAGCGTATAGCTGTCGGCAGCCCCGGGAAACAGAGGTGAATTACTGTCCCCTATTTCTTTGGAGCAGATGGCTCGGAATTACTCATTGAACCTTTAAGCAGTAAGTAGCAACAGTCAACTGACTTGAAGTCTTATCTTTATGGTGCAACAACAATGGCTGTAGTAGCTTTGCTCTGCAAAATAAATGTGACAATATCAAATTGAACCGGCTTGAAGAAGAGTCCTGTTGCATGTGGAATTTTAAGAAATTAATTTCTTTTTAATTGACTTTAATGTCCTGAGAAAATGAGCTGCACACATTTAACACAAGTCATCTCCTTAGATAACAACCCCCCTTAATCCTTAAGTGTGATTTATCAGTTTAAATAATTACAGTATATTACCGTGTCACATGGTCCTAGATCTCAATAATTACTTTGGTGTGTGAGTGCGATGTCATATCTGATCCAAAGAACAAAAAAAAACAAGATCCTATCAAATCTGCCTCTAATGCACAAACATACAGGAAAATAACGTGATGGTAGACATTTACATCGATGAGCAGAATGTGCCATAAAGATTTCTATTCAAAGAAAACTTTATGGATACTTAACTTCATCTGTCATATCTCACATATTTGTTCCTTCAGACTTTTCCCCCTTAATATTTTCTCTTTTGGCTCATTAATGTAACAACACAAGTTATTCTTTTTGGAAATATATACTGTATATATTTTTGTGATGCTTGTTACTCAGTATTCCCATTTTTGCTGAGTTTAAATAATTACACCAGAAAAGCACTGACAATAATTTTGACTGCAATTAAGATTTGATTTAAGCTGAGCATCCTATGCATGATGTGAATTTGAGAAATCACTCAATACCTTAAAGCCACTATTAACAGAATGGTAATGCAATATACTTTGATGGCATTTGTTTGTTTTTGTTTTTTAAATGTTGACGCAGTCTATGTGTTGCTCTCAGGTGAGTGTAGAGGTATGCAGTGATGTATGCCACAGTGAACTATTGGATGCTACCACTGGGGCGGCGCCAAAGTCAGACATTTTACAATTCAACACATGACAGCTTTAACTTGTGACTCCAAACCTTTCTGGGAGACACCGCAGGGTGAACATACTGAAGTTGAGTAAGCCACTGGCCACCTGCATCACGACGATGAATATGTGATGATTTACTTATCCCGGGACGTTTCAATGATCCGCAAGGAGATTCTTCATAGTGAAATAAATAAGGCTACATGGAAAGTAAATCTCTCATCAGCAAGGTTACATTGTGTTAATAGGTGTGCAAACTGCTTTTGTTTTCTTCCCCACATATTATTGTGGGTAGGCACACGTTTAATATTGCTGTGTCACAAAGTGCGGATCAGTGGAAAGAATCCTACTAATTACAATAAAATGTGAGACAATAAGCTCTAATAAATGTGTTTTCATAAGAGCCTCCAGCTCAGTGTTGTTTGTGTGAAAAGGCATTTGCTTGAGTAATGAAGGAATGATTTCTTTATCAGAGCCAGGCTTGTGTTACAGCTAATCAAGACAGAGATGGATTCATGTTTGCTTTATAAAATAAATAAAAAAGGCCAAGGGATGAGTTTATTTCCTGTGTCGTTGCTTAGATTTCTTTGGCCAAGTCTTCTAATATTCTTTTCATCTGAAGGAGAAAACAGAGAAAGAAATAGGGAGGGAGGGAAGAGACAGCTTTGAATATGTTAGTAGCCATTTTGCCTCCTACACCCTGCATAATGTAACCATACAGGGACATGGTCCTGTTTGCAAAGTGCGTATATGTGTCATTAAGAAAATGACATCCAAACACTCATTACCTCTGGCCAAGTGATGAGCCCGAGCAGCCTTCCCCTGTCTGCAACAAACAAGGTCTGAGCACCAACCAGACTCAGGATACTGTGAGCCTGTGAGGACGCAAAGGAAACTGGATGTGAAGTAACTGATTCTGAAAGAATTGCTGACCGTTTTGGGAAACATGCTTATTCACTTTCTTTCCAAAAGTTAGATGATACAAATCTCATAGATACAAATAACGTAGATACAGTAGGTAATAATCTTCTTATTTAAGCCTTGACAAGAAAGCAGGTGGCAGCTCTGGGTCTGAAAAGTGAAACCGATTCGGAAGCGTATTAAACTTGCACCCTTTCAAATGGCCAGCAGGGGGCGACTCCTCTGGTTGCAAAAAGAAGTCTGATCGTATAAAAGTCTTTGAGAAAATGACCCTACTTCTCATTTGATTTATTACCTCAGTAAACATTTTCCTGATGAGAGTATGCTCTCAATTGCTAGTTTCAATTATTCTCATTATGTAAATGATGGTCCCATCTAGAGTAAAATAGACAGCAAGGCAGGGTATGCTTTAGGGTTGTTACATACTGAACAACAATTAATTGATGACATTGGAAGATGACAGTCTGCCTCGGCTTTGGTGTGGTGATGTTGACCACTTTATGTTACCATCTTTAGATGCCCATGTCACTTCTGTCGAGGATTGCTGCATTCCTTGGTTTTCATCTGATGGAGAGACTATTGCAGGATCGTCCTCTGAATCGTCTTGATCATAGGAAAATTCATAATCTGGATAGTCAATAGTATTGTCCTCGGTCTCTAAAACCTCTTCCTCTACATCACTATCACAGTCCAGAATCTGGGATAAAGCTTCTTCAGTTGTAAATATCTTGGAGCTAATTTTTTTATTGTGTGTCTCAGAGAGATGACATTACAACACTGACAAGAACAAGAGTGAGAAAGATAACTCCTCCTAATCTACACACACACACACCTGGGTCTAAATGGGTGTTCAGAGCCAGTCAATAGGTAAACAAATGCAATCAAAATAAAGTGCATCAAAGAGACATGTTTTTTTTTGTGTCTGAACAGCTACCTACCCACATCAAAGTGTCTGGGTCAAAATGACCCGCAGCATCATGTTTGTATACAAACTCTGCACAGACAATACACAACACATCTAAGTGTTCAGATATTACACCCCAGTTCATGACCCTAAATGAGGAAAAGTCACAAAACTTCAGGAAGAAAATGACAAGTTAACCAGTACATTGTCAACTCAAAAACTGAAATGGGTCATATTGACCCTTATCATAATACAAGGGTTAAGTTCATCTCTTTAAATGTATCTCAAAGTGTCCCTACCTCCTGAACGGTGTTGTGAGGCGATAACAGGACGGAGGTTGGGTAAATGCAGCAGACCTCATCCAGATGTTTCTCCAGAGTCTGCACAGCACAGCAAAGATATATTTATATGTGTATGCATTTTCTGTCAGATGCACGCTTGTCATGCAGCAGCATCCAGTATTATTTGAGAAATGATGATTCACAGTTGTGTTTATTTCCTGAAAACTTCCAAATACTCTCTCTTTCAGATTCAGATTCAATTCAATCTCAAATCACAACAGCCTGTACTTTCACTTTCACTTTGTATTTATAACAGTTTTATTGTATTTCTAGCATTTATCACTTTATCACTTAATTTTACTTTTTATTTTATTTTAAGTCTTATATGAAATGTATATTTGTAATGGCGGGAGGGGAGGGGGTAGATGGGTAATTGTTTAATTGTGTAAATGTTTTAAGCTACTGGATGCCTGAATTTCCCTCAGGATAAATAAAGTATCTATCTATCTCTCGTTTTTGATAAACGGCTCTATTTTTCTTTAACTACAATATTCTTTATAATGGATGTTCTGTCATAAAAATAGCTTTTACGTCAGCCAGCAGTCCTGTCTGTACATCCTGCTCCCATCCTTTTTGCAACTGTTTTACATTCAGTCAATGCCAAACGGATTGTAAAAATCATGGCCTGCATTTTAAACAGCTTCACACAGTTCACTCCTCGGCCTCCTTCTGAACCCTGCAGCTACCTGTCTGACTGCATGCAGCCTTTTACCTCAGTGTTACAATGATGCAGGAACATCAGCAGCTCTGCGCGGAGAACAAAGCCCAGTATAATCTGCGACTCTTCAACAGAAGAAAGGAGAGGAAATCAATTTTCTTTGCAACAGTCGGTGCTACAGTTTAAAGTGTGTGCGGCTTTAAAGTGGGCTGCGAGTCTTCTGTTGCAAACAGGAAAATGTATCCATGTGATTGTGGCTCATCTGACCGACTATTTTCTCTCACTTGCTTCTTATCGAGGAACTTTCACACTGCTGAATTGCTACATCGTTTTAAACGGTTACAATTGTCATAAGTATCCTCTTTTCTGTGCATAATCTCTATGTGGTGTCATAACTACAACATCTGACGGAGATTTTATGCCAATATTCCAAATACTCAAATATGTTTTATATTTTTTGTGGAAAAGATTTAGACAAAATCTGACTTCCATGGCAAAAAAAACTGGGGTAAAATACAATCAAATGTCTTTGTCTGCGCACCATATGAGTCCACCACAGGGATTTGTGTGTCAGTGCTGGCGTTGACAGCACGCTGAACCTCCACCGGTCCAGCCGCTTTCTGAAGCTGCACTGGCATCGCTCCCAAAACCTGTCCGACTGGTGTGGAGGGAAGCCTGCAAAAGAGATGAATCATGTGACACCACAAACACAAACAGCTGTAGTTAAATGAAATAATAAATGTTTCTGGAGGTTAATGCCTTTTCAGAACTATTCTCAAGTTGTAAGGATTCACAAAATCAATGGTTTGATTTGATGGTGGTGACAAAAGAGCATCTGAAATGTTTGTGTCCAGGTGCAAACTACAGTGACACGTTCAGAACTGAATTTTTTTTTCCAAACAGTCTCTGGAAAAACATTTTCAAGTAGTGTCAGGCAGTCTTGTTTGTCAGAGGAATACTTGAAACTGTCTCAGCCTGAATGCTGTTGACAAGGAGCTGTGGGTGATGACGACTTGATTTCTATCCAAGCATATTATTAGGGGCTGAAATCCAGTCTGCGTGAGAGACAGACGAGGATGGAAAAATGTCAGTAGGGCTGCTGACTGCTATCATCAAGGTGCTATGGTGACATGTATCATGTTCAAAGCACACGTTGAACTAATTTGCATTAATTTTACATCTCCCAGACAACTCTTGTAACACTTTGTGAAAAAACTCTCAAATTTGAAATACAATACATTCCCCACATAAGCAATATACCACATATACCCAGAACAGTCGCAATAGGAATGAGTCAACTCCTTATTTATATATTTTATCAGTGTTTTAAAGGAGTATTTATTCATAGAAGAATGCATGGTGAGGAAAAATGATTACAATTCAATGCTTGAAAAGTCCGCTCAGTCGAGTGCAGATCTCCCTCCCCCCCTCCCAAACAAAGAAGAGTTGACCTCACTCAATTGCCCCTCCCAGCTCCATTACGGTCAAGATGGCAGATAACAAAAACTGGGATTTATTCATCTCTCATCATGCCTAGCTTCAGTGGATCATAACATATAGGTTGGAAATATCTGCAGATGCTCCGGTTCAGACTTGGAAAGACTTTGTTTCTAGCCTATTCGATATCCGGAAATGCCTTTTGCTACTGAAGCAGTCGTTGAACACTTGCAACCCCAACCGGCCGGTTCAGAGGAGTGAGGAGTCTCCAGCCAATTACGGTATAAACAGTGAATCTGTAAGTAGTGAATGTTTGTGAATCACAGCAACCACAAGAGGTCCTTCAGAATACATAAACATTAAACTGATAGGTGCAGTAGTATGGCAGATTAGCTGCTCACAGACAGAAGGATACACGCACACACACGACCAAACACATGCATCTCCCCTCAATTTTACGCCTCGTGGAGATAATAATCTCCCTTTGATACCTCAGCAGTGATACTGTTATATTATTAACCCACCCCCATTTACATTTTAATGGAAAAAAACATCATCTCTGATGCATTAGAGATGTTTTACTCTGACAAGAATAATAAACTGTTCTCAATGCAGAAATGTCCACACACAGTGCTGTGTTTGTCTCCAAAGTTGCTAAGGTCTCTCTCTCTTTCCGAGCACACATTGAGGATAATAGATATGTGGGTGGTTGATGAGGCTTTTGATCAATAGCAGTGACTCAGCCATTACTTGGCCGCCTTCTGAAATTTCTATCTGTTAAAACTTCCTCCTACCAGCCGCAGCGTTGCTGTGAGTGAGCATCAGAGATCGCAAGAGATTCTTCAGCTTGCTTATTCTATTGTGAAAATGTCAGTCACTGTATGTCATTATGGGTAGCTGCGTGTAGATTAAACAATGTAAAGTTTAATCCTGGGAGTTGTTGGAGGAAAGGACGTGTTACTTAAACCCGAATGGTTTATCCTCTGCTCTCAGACTCGGCTCATCTGTAATTAGACTCAACTTTACATTGAATAGTAAAATACCAAAGCTTAGTGCTGGTATGTAATCTTTAATCTCAAATTACATCTGAGAGCTTTAGAATTTATCCTCTGGGGACCGTCTCTGACAAATTCAACGGCCATTTAATCCATCCAACATTTATTTAAATATTTTGATATATATATATTATATTTTAATAGAGACAGGTTTATTTATGTAGATATTTCCAAGACTTTAAAAAAAAAAAATCATATTCGATGTAAACAAAGAATGCCTGGAAATCTTGAATATCTTACAAAAAACTGCCAGATTTACAATAAGTACAGCAAGTTTGGGGATGACTATCAGCTGTTAAAATTAATAATCTGAAATAAAGTGCATCTATTTCTTTAATCAGTCTGACAGCATGTTACTTACCGAGGGCTTGCCTTCCTCAGGGAGGGCAGGTGTGGGAGCATCTTGCTGATAGAGAGTGCGTCATAGAAAGATGGCCGGTGCCCGGAGCGAGCCAGGGCATTGGCCAGCAGAGTGGCGATGAGGATGGGTACAGCATGGCTGAACTGGCCTGTTAACTCTATAGCCAGGAGAGCTGGGGACACGGTGTGTGTCACAGCCCCGGAGAAGGCTGCTGCACCTACAAGGCAGAAACCATGTTAAAGGTACTACTTACGCTATTAATGATATTGTGAGTTACATTTAGCATTACCATTCCAGAGTACATGGAGATGCAATAAAGGAAAAATATTTGTTTTTCTCCCTATTATATATATATATGATATTATATCAGCATTATAACCAAGGTCCCATGGATAATAATGCATCTGAATGTCTTCTCCTACTCTACTACAACTGTGACTGGACATTTTCAGAAAATAAACAGTTTATGATGATGATGATGAGTTAGCATAGCATAAATCTCCCAGCAACTTTCAAATAGTAATAAACACAATGCATATTGATCAATATTCATATATGACTGAATAGCTCCCTGTTATACAGGCAGATAAATGAAGAATGACTTGAGGAGATCTCCAGAGATGATTTAAGCTTTAATGCCGTCAGTGCTTGGACACAGCCATCAGATGGCCAGGAACAGCCAGAGCTCCCACTGTTAGTCAAGCTTGACTAAGATGGCTGCTCACTCCGGCCTGCGGCTCGCTGCGACTTCCCGGAAGCAATATTCTTTTTCTTTGTTTCCTTGGATGGCGAAGGCATGACCCATCTACTCTGCCTCTGATTGGCTGAGCGCGAAACGTTGGAGGCCAGGCTTTGTTCACTTTCTCATAAAGAGGTTGAGACAGAATCTCCTTTCTTACTTTACTGAGAGAAATGTAAAGATTTGACAAAGGACAATTCACCAATCACTACAGATACACAGGTCATGTCATCACTATATCAACAACAAAGAGCTATTAATCAATGTCTTCTACCAGCAAGTGCGTAGCCCCCAGGATTTATAGAAGCCCACTGCTGGTCTGAAGTCAGTCCAGTGGAAGACACATAAGCTACTCCTTCTCCAAGCAAACGGCCCAAAGCTGCTCCTGGAAAACAGACGTTACAATTTAAAAAACACATAATTAGAGATTCCCGACTTTAACATTTCAGTTTACTGCAGAGCTTTCACATTCTAGGGAGCGAATGCAGCAAGACAAATACCTCAAACAAACTAGTCCAAGTGCTTTCCCTTCACTCACCGTAGACAAACACTGGCATGAAGTATCCAGCTGGCAGAGGCAGAGTGCAGGCGAGGACCAACATCCACATCTCAGAAGCAACAACCACAGAGACACACATTGTCAAATCTCTCCTCGCCATCTGAACAGCCACAACAGCTCTACTGGCACAGCAGAGGATTCACTGTAAATCTGTGTGCAAGGAAATGTTTGTAGCGCTCGCTAATCAATTTCGCACAAACAAACTGAATCGTGTCCGTTTACATTTCACATCTGCGTGCGTTAATGTGTGAAAAATTGTCATAGTAAGTGGATCCCACTAAGGTATGAGAAATGTCCACATACACTGCTGTTTATTTTTCTTCTGAAACAGTATGTAAGGTTTACTTCTGTTTGGAGCACAACTAGAGAACAATAGATAGGTACAGTAGTTGGTCCGGGTTGCGGATCAATACCGGTGACTCGGCCGTCACATGGCCAGCTGCTGAGATTTCTAGCTTCTATCTGCAGTGTTGCTCTGAGTGAGCATCACATATCAGAAGACTTTTCAGCCTGAAAGGGTAAACAGTCTTTAGCTCACTCTACTGTGAAAGTGTCAATTACTGTATGTCAATAAGGGGTCCCTGTGCCTTGTTAAGATTCCTGTTGGTTATCAGTGCATGGTCAACCGAGATAAAAGACTCCTTATTTGGCTTCTCCATTGTGTGTACCTTCATGAGCAGAAAGACAGCCAGAGGTAGGTAGACAGGACTCCCCGGTAAGCTCCACTCCAACAAAGGCTCTGGCCCCAGTTGAACAGAGGCATTGTGGGATTGAGAGCTCCACTGCCTGCTATCCAGTAAAGAGGTTAGAAGCTGCTTCATGGTGTGCTGTGAAAGAGATTACTGCCTTTCAGATTACTGTGTGAACATTAATTACCTCCACCAAGGAGCTTATGGTTATGGTGGGCCAAGGAACAACCCATTCAGTTTTGAAGCGGAACCATACCTGTCAACATTGGAATTTCAAAATAAGGGAAAATCTTTGCCGGACTCCGCCCATATTTCTCTCAGCCACCAATGTAAACGTAAACACATAAGGGACGGGTATATACATTCAGGAAATACATGTTTATTTAAAGTATGTATTACTTGTACAGACACGTTTATAAGATTTATGTATTTTATTTTATTTTATTTTATGTTATTATCATCAATTTATTTGATTGATGAGTTGTGTGTCTTTGTTTCCCCCACGAGCACTTCCTTGCGATGGCAGAGTCGGGAAACATGTCCGCTACACTACGACTGAAATCATCGCAGAAGCTGAAGGCTACATTATTTTTGGCGCAAAGAATTGACATCTTTCCCTCAGCTTTGGTCACTTGTTCTGCCTCCGACACAGTTATTGTCACACATGAAGTCATTGACAGTGTATGTTTTTGTGCCTCTTGGCGTGCTTGTGCTTGGACGATTGTTCATGCTGGTGAACATCGCTTATTCCACCATGTGCGATGCTAACATCTGAATGGCACACTTTACAAAAAGTACGAGTTTGCCCGACTCTGCTTTTTAATAAATAATGGAAGGTCTCCTCTCATTTGGTACTTGCATAAAGTTTGAACTTGTTTGGCAGGTACAACTGCGTCTCCATCTATCTCCTGTTCACTGTGACTCTCATCTTTTGTCTTTTTCTTCTGTGTTATTGTTCCTGTTTTCTTCTTCTGTGTGTTTACTGGCGGATAACGTTTTTCAGCTAAAGTTAAACATAATACTGCCACCTGCTCTACCGGAGGACACTTTACACTTTTTTTAATTAGGCCTATTTTTTTTTGAAAGGTTAAAAATACGGGATAATTACGGGAAAATATTTAAACGGGAGAAAAACGGGATAGAAATAAAAATACAGGATAATCCCAGGAAAAACGGGAGGGTTGACAGGTATGAGCAGAACCGAATCACGGGGCGGATACAATAATACATTTTCACTTTGTTAATATTGCGAGATAGGGCATGGCCTTGGCGGAGGGCTGTGCTCTCTTATTGCCTCTCTAGTTCATTAATTTATCTGAATGTCAACAAATCTCACGAAAAGACATTATTTTCAATTTCTCTCAATACTTTGCACCTCCCCGACACTCTCAGGGGCACACTCCCATTCGTTCATGGCACATTCGCAAATGTCACTCGACAGGAGAAAAAGTGCATTTATTGGGAACTATTTTCAACTGTGGATGGATACACATTAGTGCGTATTTAAGGCAGCAGGAGGGAGGGGGAGGGATTAACTCATAATAATAATAATAATAATAATAATAATAATAATAATAATAATAATATAAACTACTTTATTTATAAAGCACCTTTCATAACCCGCTCAAAGTGCTTTACAAGAGAAACAAATCAACAACATAGGTTTTAAAAACAACACAGGTATTAAAAACATGAGAAGTATAAAATAAATATAAAATAAATAATAATAATGTTAGAGAAAGGTGAAAAGATAAGCTCTCAGTGTGGTAACAAAGAAACATGTCCTCCGGTGCGACATTGTGGCTCATTGGTGTGTTTTAACAGTTTTCAAACAACGAATGGATCTATTCCACAGAGTAATAATGTTTTGGTCTTTTTGAAAGTTTGTTTATAAATGCCGGAGCTAAGCATTTTTGCTAGTATGGTTCCAAGTCAGCTGTTATGAGTGTACATCCAAAAGAATGATGAACTGTGCCTTTAAATGTTGTTCATTCCTACCTTAGAAGCCATATATTGGCCCGCACAGTGGGGGAATGTCAGAGCTGCCAGGAGGAAGGCCACCATGCCTGAGTATAGACCCTTCCTGGAGAGAGGTATTCACATACACAGGCACCATCGTTATAAATTTGTTTTCACTTGAGTCATTCCTATTGAAATTTAATAAGTTTTAATCGGCTGACCTCAGCAGAATAAGAATAATAATCTGGTCTTTTTCAGATCTATGCTTTCAAAGGTTACCAGTGTTTTTCACTACTTACATCTGGAATCACAAGAGGTTTTGAAACCATTTAAACATCTTGTTGTTCTCTCATCAAGTATCGAGTTCTTTATATAGTTGCATAACATCAGTACAGTAAAATGTATTCAGGGCGTAACAGTCGGATTTGTTCTTGTGTATTGTGAATTATCCTTTTAAAGAAACACACCGTGCTGCTGGGACATTGGCCTATCAATATGAATCAATATGATACCCCATCCGAGGTCTACCTCATGAGTGTGTCTTACACAGCAGAAGACTCATCACTGAATCACAATCTGGCTTTGACATTGTAAAAATGTCTCACTCTGTCGTCAGCATTTTGTTGAAGATCGGGTTTGTTTTGGAGAATTGCAGCATCCAGCGATGGCAGCCGAGGTAGCAGCAGCTCACAGCTCCACACAGCAGCCTGTTTCCAGACAGAAGGCAGACTCAGCCCACAGTGGGAGACCAGAGGCTTATTTTAGGCAACAGACTATCGGAAGTCATTAGACTTGGAAGTGATGAGGAAGAGGCCAGGAAATGATTGGTATCAGGAAAGAAAACTTTCAATACTGATTAGATTAGAAGAGAACACAGCAGGGCTGGTCAAAGACTTTTCATTGTGAATGATATGAATACGGACACCAAATGTCAGTTTATGTTTGTGAGACACGGACAAATAGAGGACGACTGGTTTAACTATGCAGATGCTCTCAAAAGTAAACTCACCCCAGGAAGGCAAAGAGCAGAATCTCCAGCGGGTAGAAAGGTACAGCGGTGGGGAAATTAGTTTTGAACAACGCCTGAGGAGTCTCTGTGGACAAAAAAACAAATTGAAGTCATCCCTCCAATTTCTTCAAAATCTAATCTCTCCTCACTTTATTGTATTGAGATTGTATTAAAATTCACCGTGTCAGATAAATGTTTCTGCTGATTTTGTGGATGTTCCCGGCTATTGTCATGACAAGTAATTAGATGGCTGTCAACATCACTGACAAGCCAAAATTACCAAAGCATTACATTTACTTTATTAAAAATATTTATTGTCTCTGCCTTTAAATGTGACATTTTCATTTAATTTTCAAACCAAACTCTATTTAAAAAGTTTGCATTTTAATATGACCATGCTCATTGGCAAACCATTGTCTGTTGATTTCAGCACATTAGGTTAGCTCACGTGATCAGACAAGGATTCACATTATAAGACATGTTCCCTTCTCTCGCGAGGTGCGGCGCAGAGCATTGCGGTCAAGACAGCTAGTTACTTTTGTTTCTATGGTTACCTCCCCTGCTTGCCTGTGCAGCTGTTGTCTCATTGGTTGCGCTTTGAAAGGTCAGCGGCAATAGGATCAAGTTTAAATAATTTGAACTTTGAGAGCACCGCTCTCCATAGGAAAATAACGGCACAGCCAGCTTAACGAAGCACTATCATCAACGCTGTGTAAATTCAACGGTTTTTGTTTTTTTATTTGCGAATGTGCCGATTTATCTTTGCTAATAATATATTGGGTACATGTTACTGTAATGTGTATTTTCAGACATATTTCAATTTTGGGAAAAAAACAATAATTTTGCAGGCGCCCTGCAGTAACTCTGAAGGCCCCCTAGGGGACTCACACCCCCTGCTTTTAAACTCTACACTCTACACTCAACTTTAATTTTATTTTCCTGTTCATTTATTGAATTAATTTGTGTATTAACTGTACAATGTACTGCTGGCATTAAAGCCTTTTCTTGAAACTCCCTTGCTTGAAGCCTTTTATTTATTGCATTGTGAATAAAATCTAAATATTTGCTCTAGTAATCTCAGGCTCCAGGCCAAGAGTGGACAAAAAATGTGGACAGTACTTTTGGCAAAATAGTGCAGATGCTGCATGAATCCACACTTCTTCAATAAAAACTTAGTCATGATATTGGCTTTGTGGCCCCTTTTCTTCAGGAGAAAGCTTCTCCTTGTAGATCATGATGGAGCAAGTGCTGATCAGGCCTCCATTACCTCCATCTCCACTCCACACTGAGAGCAGGCGGAAGGTCAATGCACCACAGGCGGCTGAGAAGAAACACGGGCAGTAATGCCTCAGGGCGAAGTGAGAACTCATCACTTCCACACTGAACAGCACACCTGCAGGAGCAGAGGAGTGTGGGGAAATCACATTTTAATTAAAAAAAAACAGGGGTAAGTATTCTCAGCTAAAGACATCAGTGAAAAATGTTTTGTTTTATGTTAATTATGATAATGAGAGGTGATCAAAGGTGAGAGAAAATGATGCACATTTAAATATGTCAGAGGAGCAGAGATGTGATGGAGGATGAGAGGGAAGAGGGAAGCAAGAGGGAAATCAATGGTAGAATCACATTAATCAGAAATTTGTCATAACGGCAGATATATGGCCAGCAGATGTATAAAAATGAACCTGTACTCGATCTCTCACCGCTGACGGGAGCTCCAAAGCAGCTGGCGACGCCGACAGCAGCAGCAATAACCAGCATTTCTCCAACAGCTTCTTCCTAAAAGAGAAAGATGCATAATGTGCTGTCTCTTTTTTCAGACCTTTATATCTTACAGAAAGTTACTAGTAGAAGTTTTATTCATATTGTTCGACAGCTGGGGAGAACAAATTAACTTTACCAACATTTTCAGAAGGAGGTTTTTTCCTGTTTCCATTCCAACCAAATGTATGTCTTTCCTTTTATGAAGATGTAAAACAATATTTAACTTGAAATGTACTAATAGCTCCATGGGATACTCCTTCTTAGTCATGATGTGAAATATTCATGAAGTAGAACGAGGCCATCATAAGTGCATTTTTGCATAAATGCATTATTCTTTGCTTTTCATTAAAGCTCCATTATTATATATTTTTGTTGGCTAGTTGGGGGCAACTGACATTATCACCTTTTATAATGTTAAGGGGTATGTGTCAGCAAATAGTTTCCTATTTACAAATATGGATAAGCATGGAACAACATTAGCACTTTAACAGAGAAAATCAGCGTAAAGTGGGTTTACGAGAATTGATTGACAACAATGAGCAAGAAACTCACAGGTACATTACACATTGTCATTTCGTCCATTATTAATATAATCATTTTAGTACAACTTTAGGATTTATGACAGAGGTAAAATGTTTTAAATAATTGTACGACTAGAAATGTAGATAAAGTGGGTAAATGCTTCCTTTTGAATGACTTTACTGAGGTTTTACCTTCTTATCGGCTTGTATAAGATTGCAGAGGTTGCTCAGGTAGGCTCCAACCATGGTGCAAAGATGCACAAACGGACCCTGATGTTAGGAGGCAAATATAGCAAACTGTCTTCATAACTCATAATATGCTATTTTAAAGAATGGCTCCATATTTTGAATGAAAAACAGTTATACTGAGAAGTCTCTCACCACTTTGCCCAGGAAAACAGTGCTGCCGGCTGCCAGTGTACAGATAAGGCCCAGAAACTTGGTAAACATATTAGTCAGAGACAAGTAGTGGGGCATTTCAATGCCAGCCAGCATGGTTCTCACCTCTGGTATCCCTGAGCCTGATGGGAAATAATGTAACAGGACAATATCTTTTATAAACCCAGAGGGACTGAAGCAAAAAAAGTAAAACAAAAAAGAAGCTATTCTAAGTGAATACGCAGGAATGATCTTTAGAATAATTACATAGACGGTAATGATTTCAAGGACAATCAGCACAAATTGAAATTAAATTAAAATGAAGCCTGATTTAGTTTGATTTGTTGATTGGTAAAGTTATGTTGGCATAACTACACACCAGGTTTTTAGTCTTGAAGGTGCTTCTTTGGGGAACTTGGTCACATAAATGAAGCACATTTGCCCTTTTTAGGGTTCATCTGAAAGCTTTTCTCCTTGACAATAAGAGAGCAACGTCTGACATGTACAGATTCTTTTAGGGGCAGAAAGGGTGGAGGCAGGGTGACGTCCTCTCTTAAAGGAAGATCTATATGCACTTTTCATTCATATCCTATAGCACAAAGCACTCTCCATCACTGCCTTCAACACCAGCAGACACCAACATTTGAATCCTTGCTTCCTGGTAATATCACTCAATCTTTAAAGATTTACTGTGAGACGGATAAGATCATAGTTGACTTTTCATACTGTATGTCTCCCTTTACCACTCACTGAATTCAAAGATGAGATCACACTTGACTTTTCTCAATGCCATTTACCTTCAATAGGAAAGAAGATAGGTGTAATACGTTTCTGTTCTTCATCTTCTTCACGCATACTTGTGCGGTACTGAAGCTGGAAACCCACTTGATGATACTGTATCCTCTATGAACCTTACAAAGTCATGTGAGATAATGAATCAGCCTCTCTGATCGTCTTTGTTCAGGTTCTAGCCTATATCTACTATATACCCTCCACTATGATGAATACCATGGAAATTAATGCAATGACACAAAACGGTGCCATTTATATCTTCACTTATATTTCAGCCATAAATTCCTTAATTTCCATTTAGACTCGCATTTGTTGCTTCTATATAAAATTATGGTTTTGAATCCAACAAGCTACAAGGAAAATATAAGATTCATATTAATCAGCAATAAGGCCTTTGCACAGTGGGGGCATAAACAATGAACAACACCAAAAGGAAAAATACTTGCCTGCAAATATTTTACATCAAAACTATTCATATCGGCAGTGATGCAAATGTACAACAGTTGCAAGACTTAATCAATAACATTTGTAGTTTTTGTGTTTGTGTCCACATGACAAAGGGAAATCCAGATTTAGCTCTTTAGATGCTAGCTTGTCCCTAAATGTACAACTGTTGCTGTTGGACAGACCTGTGGAGAACGGACAGATGTTGTGGGAGAACGACGATGCGACAGCACAGAGGCATGCTGGGTAAAGAGTCCAGCAGAAGAACTGCAGCAGACTGTTGCCCTCCAGTTTCATATAAAGCCACTGATGAGCTGCAAGTGGAGTGAAAGAGAAACATTAATAATATTGTGTGTGTGTGTGTGTGTGTGTGTGTGTGTGTGTGTGTGTGTGTGTGTGTGTGTGTGTGTGTGTGTGTGTACCTCTCAGCAGCTTTGTCACACTCATGTCCATCAGAAAGCTGAGGATGGCAGTCAAAATTCCAAGAACAGCGTAGCCATACCACTCCATCCCACACACTGCTCCCAAACAACAGCTCAGCTTCACCAGACACTCTAAAGACACACACATGTGGGTTAGCCTTCCTTAAGTTTCATGTGTGTCTTGTGAGGCATGAAAATGTGCTTTAAAGTAAAATACCATTTATAAAGATTTTGCCTTTTTTTTTTATTATACATGCGGAACTTGTTTTTGGAAATGCAAAGAAGAAGCTCGTACCGAAGCCTCACAAGGTTCTTAAAAGTTATACTAAGCCCCAGGTTATGGTTAAGCTTCTGTTGTGGAAAAGGGCTGTAAGACTTTAAGGGTCTTCCTATGTGATCAGATGCAAATAGCAATAGCAAAATAAACACCCTCTTATTGAAATAACTGCATTTACATATCTGTATAAAATAACATTAACCGTTAAACAGTAACATGTAACACATATAAAACGGAGATTGCAGCATATGTCCAGGGTATTCAACAGATCATGCTTATGTGTTAATGGATATTGAATATTAACGTAATAGAAACAGTCTCTCAGTATAGAGGAACACGGTCACAGTCTGTCTTCTAATGACTCTTCATTTCAATAGCATTAGCACATCCTAAAAGGTCTTTGAGCACATTGATTGTGTGGTCCCTGAACTGAACGGTAATCTGTGACTCTTCACATTGCAGGTCGAATAATCATATTACTAACAGATTGGCATCGAAACAGCTTCTCTCGGATGCATTGATCAGGTCAGTATTGATCCTATTCTAGTGATTTTCCACTTCAGTCCTGACCTTTGACAGTTGCGCGTGACCGTCGGCATGGTTTCCATGGATCAGAAAGAATCTTATTATGGGATGTCTCTGATTGGTTTTCTCGCTCCCAGTTGTTGTTCTCTCGGACACTTTCACTCCCAGGAGCCTCATCCAGGCTCTTCATGTTGTCTTAAAGTGTTGGTCCTATTGTGTGATAAATGAAGTCTCAAACAAACACTGAGGCTCAATGATGATAGAAAAACAATGACTGCACTATAGCTCCTTTAAAACACTAAGAGAGGACAGGTAGACTTACCTTCTGGTTGCACTGGAAGTATAAATGTCCGTATGCGTGCATGTAGCACCACTGACCTCTGTTAAGGCATTAGCATAGAAGTTATGGAGCAGTCATGGTTGACAGGGTAGCTAATATTAACTCTTGTGAGGAACAAGTGCCCTTCATCTGTCTAGATTGCGGAAATGCAGTCTGAGAGACATTTTCATGCTACTCAGTTTTTAATAGGATTTTTGGTGATTTTGGAAAATAAATACAGAATAGAATTCAAAATCCTTCTCCTGACTTACAAATCAATTAATGGTCAGGCTCAAGCATATCTTAAAGATCTCATAGTACCTTATAAACCAACTAGAGCATTGCGCTCCCAGACTGCAGGGTTACTTGTGGTTCCTAGAGTCTCTAAGAGTACAATGGGAGCCAGAGCCTTCAGCTATCAAGCTCCTCTCCAGTGGAACCAGCTTCCAGTTTGTGTTCGGGAGGCAGACACACTCTCCACATTTAAGAGTAGGCTAAAGACTTTCCTTTTTGATAAAGCTTATAGTTAGGGCTGGCTCAGGTTTGCCCTGGATCAGCCCCTAGTTATGCTGCTATAGGCTTAGACTGCCGGGGGACACCTCCCTGCTCTCTTCCTTCTCTTCCTCTCTCCTCCCCTCCCTCTCTCTTCTTCTCCCTCTCTATCTGTATGCATTTATGTAAATGTATGTTACTAACTCACCATCCGGGGCATCATCCCCGGAGTTTCTGTGTCTCTCATGTGGCAGGTTGCCACTGATAAAGTTTACTTCAGGATCAGGAATCGTGGCTGTGCCTGCTGCCCTGGTCCTGCTGGACACCGGGAAGCCTTATTGACATTTTCCTGGATTCATCCAAACTTTCTATTTCTTTTTTTTCCAACACAACATAATTTCTGTCAAATGTTGTATTTGTACTATGTTGTTTATCCTGTACACACGACATCTATTGCACGTCTGTCCTGGGAGAGGGATCCCTCCTCAGTTGCTCTCCCTGAAGTTTCTTCCATTTTTTCCCCTTTAATTTTGGGGTTTCTTTTAGGAAGTTTTTCCTTGTGCGATGCGAGGGTCTAAGGACAGAGGATGTCGTGACCTGTACAGTCTGTAAAGCACACTGAGACAAATGTATAATTTGTGATATTGGGCTATACAAATAAATTTGATTTGATTTGATTTAATTAATCTCATAATTCCTGTTCCAGTGTATCCCATGAATGTAAACATGGAGCATTACAGGTGATTATATTAATCATATTGTTGATATTTCCAAGGTCAAGAGGGGACTTGTTTAATAACTAATTGTTCTTACAATAATAACAAAAATGTTCTAGAATGAAAGACTCAGGATTCTTTGCAGAATAATTATATAGTTATTGCATAGTTATAACAATGTGGAAGAATTGAAATAGAGTCAGTTTGAGGTATATCTACACCCAAACCTTGGCACAGTCAGAGCAGTAAAATATGCAGGGAAAGTTGTTGTTGTGTTAACGAAAAAGGTATTTGGCAGCTGGCTGATGTCTTCCTCGAGTTAACTCTAGTTCTCGCACAGATCGTACGTTTACTCTCCTGGAAAGGCCAAAAAGCCGCCGTTTTATTTCAGAGAAATAGTTTTAAATTGCTTTTCACAACCTTTTTCAGAAGCTATTTATTTGTCTATGGTCATTAGGTTAACATGCATGTCTTCATAGAAAATACCTTTTAGCTATTTTAAATTTGTATTTACTTCTCCTAATCCACACTGGGATTAGCTCACCCTCACGCCCCAGACTGTCCCTCTGTTTGACAACCACTGTGCTAACTAGATCATCTAACTCAAATTTGCAGTAACAGAGTTTTTGGGCCACTTGGAGGCAGAAGAAACTAATTGTGAACAGAACGCTGACATATTATCACAAGTTGATATGGCTAACATCCATCAGCTATGGAGCAACATTACCATTCCTTCAGAGTCGTGTTTCTGGCCACCTGGTAAAAGTCCAATATTAAATATCTTTTAGCTTTTGGTCTCTACCAACTTCTGAGGGAAATATCTGTTTCTTTAACTGTTAAATGCTCTACTTTGTTCACCAGCTATATGCTGAACAGGTAGTGCACAGTGGACATTTAGAGTTTTTTGCTGAAAACAGCTGCCTGCTGCAGTAGAAAATGAGAGCTGTGGGAGTGAACCAAAACGCTTAAGTTGCACGCTGAAACTCACTGAAAAAGCTCCATTAGGACGAAGGCAGCTGCAGATTCAGGTGATTATTGCCTGTAGGTTCATCACTACGTGCGACCCCTTTTACATCATCATTTGATAAATTCTTCTTATAAGATATCGAGCACAGCTGCTTTTAAGGTATCTTGTGGAGTTTTCTTGTAAACAAACACAGTTATGTATTTTCCAGCAAAAAGCATTGTGTATCCTTGAGGCCTCACAAATGTGTGGATACGTTTTGTACCACATGAAATCATTGTTTACATCAAAGCTTGCCAGCTAGCAGTCTTCATCTTTTGTTGGCATGTTGCTAATTTTCTTGGCCCCCAATTATTGATTAATTATTTTTGTTTCATTCTTAATTACACGGTGGTGAATTAAGGTTTTATCATGATTATCTGTCCTCCATTGTGAACATGATTGCACAATTCAGTGTGATTAACAATTTACAGCTTGATACAAACGGATGTCATCGTTATGACCTTCATTATGTCAGTGATTGACACATGCACACACGCACACGCGCACACACACACACACACACACACACACACACACACACACACACACACACACACACACACACACACACACACAAACACACACTTGAAATGAGTCTTTAGTTAATGTTTATTTTCCTCAGTTCCACTTCCCCTTAGGCTTTCAATTAGCACTTGAGTTATTATAGAGATTTTAAATCTGCATGCTGTGAGCGTCAGTCACACTCACACTCTTGTACACGTACATACACACTAATGTACACACACATACAGACTGCTTTTCTCAGTATAAGCGTGTTTCCATGGGAACAGCACACCTCAGTGCCCAGAGAGCCAGACAGAGGGTTGCTTCACTTAACTCTCATAAAAGATCATTATTGACAACAAATCTCCTCGGGCAAAAAAGATAATAGGCAAATCGAATTATGTAACACAGTTTCCAAATCCCAAAACTGAATATGAATATATTTACACGTAAATATAAAGTGAAAAAGTCACAATTCAAATGCAAAGTTAATGCAAAAGTTAAAATTATGAAATGCAAATCTACATCTGTGATCAGATGAGATGTTCTCAGAACAAACAGCAATATGATTAATTTGATCAATTTAACTTAGCTTTACAATATTGATTTGCCATTTAGAACAACTCATCAACCAAACTCAATGTGTTGTAGTAGCATGCTGCTGTAGTGTATTCTGTACTTAATTTGTACTTTTAGCCTTGTTATATGTATACTAGCAATAGCAATTACAGAAGAGGAAAATATTCTTTGTTTTATATAATGATTGTTTATTGTCATAACATTATTATATCAGAAAAAAACTTGTTCAAGGATGTCTTTGTATGCATGTCTTAAAGCTACACCAATCCATATTTTTCATGTATTTATACATTTTCATATTAACTATGGATCAAATGACCATGTGTAATATGAGATGCCGCCCCCAAATGAACAAAAAGTGAATTTAAAGGAAAACTTTTGTATTTGTCCTTACATCATGGCTAAATGATTAGACTGGTTGCAAACTTGATAATACAAAATCTTGAACAGTTTCAATAAGATACTACATGAAATTGAATAAAATCAGCAATTAAATTTCCATTTGCTTGATTCGTTATTGGATTAAGTTATAGAGCGGTTACATTTATTATTTTTTGTTATTTTATTACAAAAATTAGAATAGATGAAATGTAAATATTTGCATTGAGTATTAAAGCATATCAATTGTTCTTGTATTTTACTCAGTCCAATAAATAGTTTTCAAGAGAAGTGCAGCTTTTTAGATAGTTTTCATTTAAGATAATTTCCTTATGAAGGTTAATGCAGCTCCCAGTCTAAAGCTGGCTTCACATGAACCGCTCTGCGCTGGCTGTGTCATTGTTTTCCTATGGAGAGAGCGGTGCAGTCCGACTAGGCGTGTCGCTGCACTCAAAGTTCAAATTATTTAAACTTTGACCTTGATTTCCGCTGACCTTTCAAAATGCAACCAATGAGATAACAGCCGTATGAAGCGGCTCAGGCGAGCAGGGGAGGTAACCATTGATACAAAACCAACTGGCTGCCTTCACCTAACTCGCGGCGAGCGCACAGAATATTTCTTATCATGTGAAGGCAGCTTAAGATGCTTGTTATTCATTAATAGCTGCAGAATTACATTTACTTACAAAGCTGACTGTCTACCTTTGAAAATAAATGAGCAGCAGGGAGATGACCTTCCAGCTCCGCCTGTGTGTGGGGCTTGTTTCTCTGCCTGCAACATTATGTAACACACAGCAGCTGAGGAGGACACAACCCAAACACAGGTGTGTGAATGTGTCAGTGCTCTGTGTGGGTAGATAGGAATGCACACATATATAGTGGGGACTCAATGTCACTGGTGAGGCAAGGTGGATTACTGACAGTTAGATCACATTGACTCTCTTAAATGTCTCCCTCACTCTGTTGTTATTCTTGTTTGACATTTCGTTCCTGTGTTTCTGGCCTCATATAGAGTTTGATTGAGGTGCTCAAAATGAACAAAAATACCAATAATTCTCCAAGGCACTCTCTTTTTAACAGTTTGAAATTCCTTTATTATCACGGCATAGTCATGTCCGACCTAAAGACCAACTCAGACGCATTTCAGCATCAAGTCGTCGTCAGGGAGTTTTTGTTTGTTTGATGAAAGCTTGATTCCGACATAGTGCCTTCAGAAGACCATTCATTGCTTTGAAGTTGAACACACACGTCTGTTAGATGTAATCGTAGAGAGCTTCTACGCATACCAACAACTCAACTGAAATGAAGACAGGACCGTGCATATTGCATCAGCATCGTCTAAATGCATGTACTGAACCTGTTCATAGGTGAACCACCTTGCTTCATACTCCAAACTTTTAAACTCCCTCATTTCAGAATGATCAACAAAGACAGAACAGCATTGTTGTTCTGTCTTTGTTGACCCCATCATTTAGCAGCCTGGTTTCATACAGCCTGATTGAAGCCGCCTTCTTTTGTGATGTGACCAGTTTTACAATTTGAATTTGAATGTTTTTTGAAAAGCCAGAAGAAGTGAAACTAATACTTCACAATAAAGAAAAAGCACAAATAAAAAAAA
Organism: Cottoperca gobio; assembly: GCF_900634415.1. Classification (NCBI taxonomy): domain Eukaryota; kingdom Metazoa; phylum Chordata; class Actinopteri; order Perciformes; family Bovichtidae; genus Cottoperca; species Cottoperca gobio. Next base: position 17,066,554 of record NC_041361.1, read on the forward strand.
GAAAGAAAGAAAGAAAGAAAGAAAGAAAGAAAGAAAGAAAGAAAGAAAGAAAGAAAGAAGGAACATCATTTATGCTTTAGAAATGTTTTTCTATTATTATTTTTCTATTTTACTTGTGACCCCTCAACCTTATCTTGTGACCTGTCTAAGAGTCCCACCCCCCAGGTTGGAAGCATCTAATCCTGGTAGATCCCTTTTTATTTCCTTGCAAAATAAAAGAAATATGAATCTTCTGAAACGTTTTAAGCTTTCTGAAAACTGAGATACCAGCTGAGATCTATTTGACCTTTCTTATGTTAAAAAGTGAGAAAGAAAAACATGATTGAGAAATTAATATGACGAACAACATTGACAATTCATAACACATTTTGCAGACTCCTGCTGGATCTGGTCTGGATGACAGCTCCATCATAGGGGCAAACCATAGTTTAGTTTTGAATAAAAGGCCAGTATAAAGCAACAGTATTACTGCTGTTACTATGGAGAGCAGGAGGCTCTGTGTGTTCTCTGGCAGGGACACGGTGAGTTGCTGGGCTGGATTTAGACCTTTAGCAGGAGGCTCTGAGCTCTACACTGATAAGACTGCGCATATCTCTCTGTACTGTAATAACCTTTCAAATACGGCTTCGACACAAAAGGCCCCTTTGTGTGTTTATTTCAACAGCGGATTGCCTTGAATTTCAATTTAAACATGACTGTGAGGGCTGTCGTGTCAGTCAATAAAGGAGCATTGTATGTGTCATAATCCAGGCCCTCTGTAAATTATAGGAATCACACTCTTGACGAAAAGACGAAGCAGAAGTCAAATACGTACAGTAATATCAATGAGCCCATAAATGGATTTTAATAGATTAGCTGTCAGCAGCTCCAACTACAGAGGCGAGCGGTGAGTGTTTTCTAATCATGGCCTGTGCTCTCCGTGCAGATATTAATAGCCACAAAGCAATGTCACTACTAAGTCCCCTGCGCCGGCTGACGGCTTTGTTTTCAAGCACATTCTTTCCATCTTTGTGTTGCTCTTAACTTATTATCTGAGATAAAACAAGGCTCTTTTTTCACTTCTCAATTCACTTTCCACTCTCCAGCAGGCTCAGCGGGAGAAAACAGCATTTTCTGGTGAATCATTTGGTGTTAATGGTTTGTGCTCAGAGGTTTAACAAATGAGAGATTGAATCAATAAACAGATGACAAATATATCTCGAATGAGATGAAACCGTGCTGTGAAAACATTGGATATTATTTCATTTAATGGGAGAACCATGTGAGGATCCAATATCAGGACAAAGGCATGGCACTGAATGTTAAAGTGACAGTTCATCCCAAATGTACAAATACATATTCTAGATTGTTTTGGTGTGAGGTGCCGAGTGTTGGAGATATTGCCCGTAGAGATGTCTGCCTTCTCTTCAATATAATGGAACTAGATGCACTCGGCTTGTGTTGCTCAAAGTGCCAAAAAATTATTTGAAAAACTCAACAGCAATGTCTCTTTCAGAAATCATGACCCGGTTACTCAAGATAATCCCCAGACCTCGTTGTGAGCAGTTTCATGCAGGAACTCATTTATTTCTACCAAACTACAACCGGCAACCGTATCACCGCACAGAAGGAAACGTGCATCTACTCATGGACGAGACAGCGCAATATGTTAACATTAATGGCATCATACAAGCTGAGCTGTAACATTAGCTAGCTTAGGTGAGCTAGCAGTATCGAGTATAGATGCACGCTTCCTTTTGATTAAATTAGATTGAGAAATAGCGCTACAGGGACGAGGGAAAATATGTATTTTTGGTTTTCTTAAAGAAAAAATAAGAACAGACTGATGGACAATTAAAGAGAGAAGGGAAGCTATTTCAGGGATAGTGAGTGTGAAATGACAACTGTTGCCCCCCCCTCCCCCCCTCAATCCTGCTCTCTCGTCTGCTCTTAACCCAGCCTTCAATGCCCAGAACTTTTCCAACAACAGACCCCTCTCTCCATCGCTCTGTGCGTCTCATTATAAATATAGAACACTATTACCCTTTCGCAATGAGCTGTGACACACGTGCGCAACGCCCATGGGACCTTACAGTATATAAGGGCCAAGGGTGGGAGGCTGCAGGAGGGTGAGAAAATTAATTATTTTACCTAACACAAACAAGAAGAAAAAAGAAAGAAGAAAGAATTGTTTCTTATATTTAAGCCTCTGGAAGATTCCAAGAGCAGAAGAATCAAGTCCCTCCCTTTACTCTCCTCCTCTGCCTTACCCAGCACTCTCAGCCATCCATGAGTGGGACCAACTCCTCTGCCTATCGATCGGAGCGTAGTTTTCACCAGACCTCATCCTCATCCTCTGGTAATCCATACATGGAGAAGAGCCGGGGACTGTTTGCTGAGGACTTTGGCTCCTTCATGAGGCCTGGGAGTGACGCCTTGGGATTTTCCAGTAAGTTGGAAGCAATTTTTTGGTCTCTGTAGCTCACTTTGTATATAAAAGTGCCATGAAAAAAAGCAACAGCAGGTTGAAGAGACAGCTTTGACTGTAAAGTAGATGTATGTCCGTGCTTGGAAGCAATTTGTTTGAAGTGTGGTGTTTTTCTCCATCAAGTGTAGATAAAACATGTCCGAGGTGACAGTTCAGAGGAGGGAGACTACAACAGGCAGGACTGAGGGTTTTCTTAAACAAAGAAACTCTGGTGTGGTTGATGTGTGTGGACAAATGTGTTTCTAAGCAAGTTTGATGGAGTAACTAAAGTGTAAAAAACAAAAGATGAAAAGAAAACAGATGAGGGATCACAAAATAAAGGCACTGCTTGGCTTTCTTTTCAGGTGTTTGTGTGTTTAAAATACACATTAAGGATGGAAGACATTTCATTTTACAATGCCTGCTTCATCTTCTTGCTCAGTAATGTGTGCAGCTGGTGTGAATTGTTGTGTGTTGGTTCTCTTCTGGCGCACACAGACTTGTGAATGTGTGACATCTAAACATTAAATGGACTCAGAGTTCAAGTGACTCATAATATGTCAGGGTCAGAGCTGAACTGTTTTGGAACCATTGTTGGTATCCCATAAGTGCCGCACCAAAGCCTAAGGGTGGGTGCAGCTAAAGGGAAAGCAAGACACACACACACACACACACACACACACACACACACACACACACACACACACACACACACACACACACACACACACACACACGCACTCAAGCATGCCGGGGAATGCTGGACTGACTGCCAGCAGTGTGACTTCACACACTGAGTATCTGGAATGACGCCTGCATATGGAATGACCAGATGGTTGCACGGTGACCAGTGTACACAACAAATACACACACACAGACACACAGACGCACACACTCAGTTGGAATGATGTCACGCGGTTAAACTAACCTGTGTGAGATCAGGGCTAATATCTCAGGCACACTCATTTCCAGACTGTGTGAGGTTGCGTTTTACCACGTAGTTCTTCTCTGAGCTCAGAATCACTTCGGATATTATCAGCTCATTGGATCGGCGTTATCAGCCTAGATACGGGTTAGAAGGAGCCTGCACAACCTAGAAGGTTTAGAAGTCATCTATTCACATGGTTGATCACCAATAAGAATACAAGACGACATTTTGAATTTTGAACAACTAAGAGAATTATCAGATTCCAAACATCTCACAATACTAGTGGCATGTGCCAGGGTCAACAGCATCATGCATGTTACTTCTAAACAAAACTGGTCAATTTAGAAATGTTAGTTTGTCAAAATCCAAATCTGTCAAAGCTCAAGAAGACACATTATGCTCAACAGACCAGTTCACACAGTAATAATATTTTCTTTTATATTTTAGTCCATATTCACATGAATTTGATGAGAAACCAAATAAATGATATGAATCACTTCCAAGAACTACATGATGGGCCGTGATGCAAAGAACAAATGGAGAGCCGAAAAACTCATCTGACACATCCATCCATCATCTACCGCTTATCCGGAGTCGGGTCACGGGGGCAGCAGCTCCAGTAAGGAACCCCAAACTTCCCTTCTCCAGACAACATCCTCCAGCTCCGACTGGGGGATCCCGAGGCGTTCCCAGTGAGGAGATATAATCTCTCCACCGAGTCCTGGGTCTTCCCCGGGGTCTCCTTCCAGCTGGACGTGCCTGGAACACCTGGCACCCAGGTGGCATCCTTACTAGATGCCCAAACCACCTCAACTGGCTCCTTTCAACGCAAAGGAGCAGCGGCTCTACTCCGAGTCTCACGGATGGCTGGGCTTCTCACCCTATCTTTAAGGGAGACGCCAGCCACCCGTCTGAGAAAACCCATTTCAGCCGCTTGTACCCACGTCATCTGACACAATCTAGGTCAAATAGTATGTAGTTTAGAAAGTTAGACAATAATCACTTATGCGCCTTTATTTTAAGAATACAAAGTCAAAATGTCATTGGCAAATACAATAGTAGATACACTTGAATACATATGAATAATAGCGGCGCTACGTTGGAGTTTACCCCGGTGGACGAGAGGGTCGCCTCCCTACGCCTTCGGGTTATGGGGGGGGAAAACTCTGACTGTTGTTTGTGCCTATGCCCCAAACCGCAGTTCTGAGTATTCGGCCTTCTTGGAGACCCTGAATGGAGCCCTGCAGGGGGCTCCAGTAGGGGACTCCGTAGTCTTGCTGGGAGACTTCAACGCACACGTGGGAAACGATGGAGACACCTGGAGAGGCGTGATTGGGAGGAAGGGCCTCCCTGATCTAAACCCGAACGGTCGTTTGTTGTTGGACTTCTGTGCTAGTCATTGAATGGCCATAACAAACACCATGTTCGAACATAAGGATGCTCATAAGTGCACGTGGTACCAGAGCACCCTAGGCCAAAGGTCAATGATCGATTTTGTAATCGTATCATCTGATCTGAGGTCGCATGTTTTGGACACTCGGGTGAAGAGAGGGGCGGAGCTGTCGACTGATCACCGTCTGGTGGTGAGTTGGATCAAGGGGTGGGGGAAGACTCTGGACAGACCTGGTAAACCCAAACAGGTAGTGCGGGTGAACTGGGAACGTCTGGAGGAAGCCCCTGTCCTGGGGATCTTTAACTCACACCTCCGGCGGAGCTTTTCAGCCATCCCTGTGGAGGTTGGGGGCATTGAACCTGAGTGGGCGATGTTCAAAACCTCTATTGCTGAAGCTGCGGTGATGAGCTGTGGTCTCAAGGTCTTAGGTGCCTCAAGGGGCGGTAACCCTTGAACACCGTGGTGGACCCCGGTGGTCAGGGAAGCCGTCCGATTGAAGAAGGAGTCCTTCCGGGTTATGTTATCCGGGAGGACTCCGGAAACAGTTCTACCGTGTCAGAGGAAAAGCAGCGGGTGTGGGAGAAGTTCAGAGAAGCTATGGAGAAGGACTTTCGGTCAGGCACCAAGGTGCTTCTGGAAAACCATCTCACCTCACCTCAGGAGGGGGAAGCGAGGAACCATCCAAGCTGTGTACAGCAAGGGTGGGACCCTGCTGACTTCAAATCAAATCAAATCAAATCAAATTTATTTGTATAGCCCAATATCACAAATAATAATAATTTGTCTCAGTGTGCTTTACAGACTGTACAGGTTACGACACCCTCTGTCCTTAGACCCTCGCATCGCACAAGGAAAAACTTCCTAAAAGAAACCCCAAAATTAAAGGGGGAAAAATGGAAGAAACCTCAGGGAGAGCAACTGAGGAGGGATCCCTCTCCCAGGACAGACGTGCAATAGATGTCGTGTGTACAGGATAAACAACATAGTACGAGCAACTGAGAAGGTTATCGGCCGGTGGAAGGAGCACTTTGAGGAACTCCTGAATCCGACTAACACGCTATGGTAGAGGCAGAGCTGGAAGCTGATGGCGGATCATCGTCAATTTCCCTGATGGAAGTCACTGAGGTAGTCCCTGTATGCCCAAAGCGAGAGTTGTGTCCAGATAATCGGCAGTAAGTCGGACTCGATCCCAGTGGATGTTGGCCTCCGCCAGGGCTGCGCTTTATCACCAATCCTGTTCGTGATTTTCATGGATAGGATATCGAGGCGTAGTCGTGGAGGAGAGGGGTTGCAGTTCAGTGACCTGAGGATCTCATCGCTGCTCTTTGCAGATGATGTGGTCCTTATGGCATCATCGGTCTGTGACCTTCAACAGTCACTGGATCGGTTCGCAGCCGAGTGTGGAGCGGTTGGGATGAGGATCAGCACCTCTAAATCTGAGGCCATGGCTCTCAGCAGGAAACCGGTAGATTGCGTACTCCGGGTAGGGAATGAGCCATTACCCCAAGTGAAGGAGTTCAAGTACCTCTGGGTCTTGTTCGCGAGTGAGGGGACGATGGAGCGAGAGATTGGCCGGAGAATCGGAGCAACGGGAGCGGTATTACAGTCACTGTACCGCACCGTTGTGACGAAAAGAGAGCTGAGCCAGAAGGCAAAGCTCTCAATATACCGGTCGATCTTCGTTCCTACCCTCACCTATGGTCATGAAGGCTGGGTCAATGACCGAAAGAACGAGATTACGGGTACAAGCGGCCGAAATGGGTTTTCTCAGACGGGTGTCTGGTGTCTCCCTTAGAGATAGGGTGAGAAGCTCAGCCATCCGTGAGAGACTCGGTTGAAAGGAGCCAGTTGAGGTGGTTCGGGCATCTAGTAAGGATGCCACCTGGGGGCCTCACTAGGGAGGTGTTCCAGGCACGTCCAGCTGGGAGGAGACCCCGGGGAAGACCCAGGACTCGGTGGAGAGATTATATCTCCTCACTGTTCTGGGAACGCCTCAGGATCCCCCAGTCGGAGCTGGAGGATGTGGCCCGGAGAAGGGAAGATTGGGGTTCCTTACTGGAGCTGCTGCCCCCGCGACCCGATCCCGGATAAGCGGTAGACGATGGATGGATGGATGGAATATGAATACAAGAGCAACATGACATCTCATATTTTCAGTGAAAACTAACACAGCAAGCACCAAGTCCCTGAATCTGAAGCAGCTTCATTTTCCTACAAGGACGTGTCGAAATGTCTTTTGTGCTAAAGACATATTAGCTAAATGTAACTATTGTTCCTGCTTGGCTAAGTTTTTAGCTGATTGTGATTAAGGGTCAACCTTTTTTTTGTATTAAACAGATTTTCGCAACAAATTGGGTTTAGAAAGCTTAAAATCTCAGCTGCCTTTGAGGTCACAGAGAAAACCTTTGGTCAGTTAATGTGTTTATGGCCATTTTATAGAAAGACCCAGTACAACAAAAAATAATGAGCCTGCACAATGTTTGATTTTAGCATCGATTCTAAGTTGCTGGCATGTAACTCCAAAATTAAAATAACTGAAAATCTTTCAATAACATGATGTAGTCTTTAAAATCAATAAGAGTCTGTAACCAAACCCTAATAAAACACCACCTGCAGACATTGTAATCATCATCAGCCCACAAAGATGGGAGTTTACCCTCTTTAGCATGTAGCATAGATGAGAATTCAGTGAAAAGGATTTGGCAAAGAAAGAAATATAGATATACTTCTGTGGTGTAACATTGTTTCTCATCTTGGGTTTAGGTGGATCTGGAAATATAAAGACTCTCGGGGATTCGTACCAGTTCACAGTTGACGTGCGAGACTTCTCCCCTGAAGATGTCATCGTCACTACGTCCAACAACCAGATTGAAGTTCATGCAGAAAAGGTGTGCAGCTTTGTTTCTGATTTGGAATGGGAACATACGTCTTGGAGGTGTTTAGACAATGTTAGTCTTCCCATGATAGGATCTTGAGACTAAAATCTTATGAAACTGCGATCTGTGGTTTTTAGTCGAAATAGTAAGGTTGCAATAGATTAGCATTTTTTCACTTTCGGTTCCCTCGACTCGAAGTCAATAGGTTTTTTGAATTAGCTTTTGGTTAAATGGATGAAATAAGATCTGTGGTTAACCTTCACAGATTTTCTTGTGTTATTCTATGACATAAAAGACATCCGTAAACACCCCACTTGAGAATTTTAAATATTTTACGTGTCTTAAAAAAGGCGGTTGCTAACAAGTGGCTAAACGAGACATTAACCGTCATCACGCCGAACACAAGGAAGATTATCTACTCAGTGGGGGTGACGTTGAGGTAATGTGACCGTGGTGAAGTTTGTTTATAGCCTTACGTTAGCTTTTTATTTCTGCCGATTGTCATAAGAGTGGTGTTCATTTGTGAAGATTATCTTGCTAAACCAAACTTGCAAGTATCATAAACTTTTGTTTGCAACCGTTTTTTGTTGTTGTTGCAATAATCCCAAATCCAATTACGTCATCCCTAATATTCTGTGTTTGGCAGTTGGCCCAGGATGGTACGGTGATGAACACGTTCACACACAAGTGCCAACTACCTGAGGATGTGGACCCCACCTCAGTGACATCATCACTGGGCGCAGAGGGGACCCTGACAGTCAGGGCACGGCGACACCCGGCCAAACACGAGCTGGTACAGACCTTCCGCACCGAGATCAAGATCTAAAGAGGGATCCGCTGTCTCGTCACTTTTTGTGTTTTTATGCTACTTCCTGTATTTCCTGTCTTCACTTTAACCATTCTTCTTTAAATACTAAGCAGAGTTGGCACTGTGCTCTATTAAACATGCCACAACCTCCATCTCCGTGACTGCAACAACACCTGTTGCTGCTCAATTATAGTTAGTTATTTCACCATACACAGCAGCAGCAGGTCAAACCTGCACATAACATATTGACACACAGTTCTAAAAATGAAGACTCACCTCTGAAATTGATGGTTGCCACGTTAACAATAATTTATTGTATGCTAATATTTGTGCGAATAAAATTATCCTGCTTTGACAATAAACATCTGGCAATGTGTTAACCCTTTTGATTGACGTGTGGTATGACAAATAGTTTTAATTACTGTAAAGGTTTGGGCCTGGAGTTTGAAGGAATTATAACCTACTTATACTTTTCAGACAAACAAAATGATAATGGCATCAGCCTTTTTCTCCTTAACTTTATATTGCCGACACTATGGAGAAGGCTTTGAAACATCGTTTAGCTTAATTTCGGAAGAGAAAACAAAAAAACTAAATACACAGCGTTACTGAACAGTTAATTAAAAAAATTAAAAAGCGAAACAAAGTCATTCTGTAAACTCTCTTTTTGGTTTCTGCTCTAATTGTCGGTTGTTGAGGGTGTGTTGGGGGACATAATCTAAAAGATGCAGTTCAAGATGTGTTTTTATTTCTAGAATAGAACCAGTCTTTATTCAATATGCTGATGAATTAATAATCAGTTTTAAAAGTATGACTGACCCGACACCATTGTTATTTTCAACACATATCCACACCAAGATAAAAATGAGAGAAATATGGGCCTACAGGTGGGTAAGAGCAGTGAGCAGCACAAAGCAAACTGGTCCACTCTCAAAATCAATATGAACCTGAACACAGGGGTGCTTCTATAGACGGAATCGGAGTTTTGGGCTTCCGGTGGAATCACAATGCATGCTGGTGTGGCAAGCCTAGAAAAGTGAGCACCAACTCTACACGGACCGCCCTATTGGATTTCTTCTCTACGTGTTTACATTGTATTTAGCTTATTCTTCAAGCGTGTTTACATTGTATTTGGCTAGTTTTCAGTGTGTAATCATCGCTCTTCTAGTTATGGGATTTGGACACCGACATTGTGTGGTGAAAGGATGTTCAAACAGTGGGAGAAAGCTAAATAAATGGGCAGAATCTCATTGTGAGCTTCACGATTGCAAAAATTGCGACTGCAAGCCCCCGTTCAAACTATTTCCATTTCCAACAGCACTAAAGAACAATGATAGAAGGCTAGCATGGACCAAAGCTGTAAAGAGACAGGATTACAATGGGAAGTCTTGGGAGCCCAAGAAATCTTTGCGGATTTGCAGTGAGCATTTCATGCAAGGAAAACCAACAAATTAATTCCCTGATCCTGAACTCGACCTGGGGTATGTAGTCTATCTACTTGATTTATATATTGACAAATGTACTTTCTATATATTGAGTTTTATAATAATTAACAAACACAAGTTAGGTATATATTTATAATAACTTACCCTGCAACACAACTGCAATAAGCACTTATGATATCGCCAGTTTTCTTGACTGCGCAGATCCATGCCGAATGTGGCGTATGGGAAACTTTCATTGAATGAGTACATTTTGCTTTCAAAAAGCAATACTCAGAATCTGCGAGAGGATTGAAAGATATTTGTTTCCAGCCAGAGTCAAATAGTCTAAATGCTTTGCCTTCTTTGTATTCGTTCAAAGTTCGTTTATGAAACTTGACATCGTTCCCTGGGTGGTCAGACATTAAAAATAATGTTATATCGCTGAGGTATATCGGCAGCCAAGAAGTCATGCTGTTGTTTTCATTGACCCAGCCATCCTGCAATATCAAGGGATCAGGCACTGAAACGCCACTCGGCATAACCAAAAGCTTAGTCTTTTCTTTTTCTCTGATTGAAATTCTTTCATTAGCTGTTGGTTGCTCCTCAATGCCCATCTCTGATGCAGCAAACACCCTGGCAATAAGCTCGAGTTTTGTTCCTGAAACCTTTAAATTCCGCTTGCAAAGCTTCGACTTTCCACATCTGAACCTCATCATAAGAAAGGAGTTCAGAACTCATTGTAGAGTAGTAGGTTTGTTTACAACACACTTGAAGAATAAGCTAAATACAATGTAAACACATAGAGAAGAAATCCAATATGGCGGCCCTTGTAGAGTTGGTGCTCACTTTTCTAGGCTTGCCACACCAGCATGCATTGCGGTTCCACTCCGATTCCGTCTATTCAGTCTTTTGTTTGTTTTGTCTATCTGGCCTGTTTTCATTAGGAGCCAAATAAATTTGACGCCTGTAATTTACTCTGGGCTGGAGCCAGACTGTGGCCTTTGCATTTGGCAAGCTTCCTTCTGTGGAGAACTACATTACAACATGATTTGTAATGTTGGACTGCAAGTAGCCTTTAAATTAAGGATTTTTATGTTTTCTGGAAGAGTGCTTTAGAAGTGATTCTGCATCATTATACTTAAACGACATCGCATAATACACATTAGTTTGATACTATACTCAGTACAGTAGCATATAATACACTGACTTTTAAAATAATACAAAATAATTAATAATTAATTAATTAATAATTTGGTTTGTCATTCGGTAAGTTACATCAATGGCTTCAACTTTATGTGTAAATCAGTTTAATATGTGTTGCTGCTGCTGGTTGTGGTGCTTGTCACCTATGTGGAGAATAACTTTAACTTTTAATTTAACTTTTCTTTTACATTTTACTGTAGGCTATTAACAAACAGCATGCTAGATATGTAAAAAAGAAAGCCTACATAGACAGATAATACCAAGGGATCAGAGCACTGGCACAAATCATAGATCAGCTCACACAAATGTCTTTCTTATTTTATAATATAGGATTGATTGATTTAATTTTCTAAATATAAAAAGGAATCTTTGTGAATGGAAAATGCAGATTTATGAATGAGATTTTGCAAGTACATAAGGATGCTCATAAGTGTACGCGGTACCAGAGCACCCTAGGTCAATGATCGATTTTGTAATCGTAACATCTGTTCTGAGGCCGCATGTTTTGGACACTCGGGTGAAGAGAGGGGCGGAGCTGTCAACTGATCACTATCTGGTGGTGAGTTGGATCAAGGGGTGGGGGAAGACTCTGGACAGACCTGGTAAACCCAAATGAGTAGTGCGGGTGAACTGGGAACGTCTGGAGGAAGCCCCTGTCCTGGGGATCTTTAACTCACACATCCGGCGGAGCTTTTCAGACATCCCTGTGGAGGTTGGGGGCATTGAACCTGAGTGGGCGATGTTCAAAACCTCTATTGCTGAAGCTGCGGCGATGAGCTGTGGTCTCAAGGTCTTAGGTACCTCAAGGGGCGGTAACCCTCGAACACCGTGGTGGACCCCGGTGGTCAGGGAAGCCATCCGACTGAAGAAGGAGTCCTTCCGGGTCATGTTATCCAGGAGGACTCCGGAAACAGTTGCAGGGTACCAAAGGACCTCTGCCGTGTCAGAGGCAAAGCAGCGGGTGTGGGAGAAGTTCAGAGAAGCTATGGAGAAGGACTTTCGGACGGCACTAAGGTGCTTCTGGAAAACCATCCGGCACCTCAGGAGGGGGAAGCGTAGAACCATCCAAGCTGTGTACAGCAAGGGTGGGACCCTGCTGACTTTGACTGAGAAGGTTATCGGGCAGTGGAAGGAGCACTTTGAGGAACTCCTGAATCCGACAAAAACGCCCTCTATGGTAAGGCAGAGCAGGAAGCTGATGGGGGACCATCGTCAATTTCCCTGACGGAAGTCACTGAGGTAGTCAAACAACTCCACAGTGGCAAAGCCGCAGGGGTTGATGAGATCCATCCAGAAATGCTGAAGGCTTTGGGTGTTGAGGGGCTGTCTTGGTTGACACGCCTCGTCAACAATGCGTGGAAGTCTGGGACAGTGCTTAGGGGATGGCAAACCGGGGTGATGGTTCCCCTATTCAAAAAGGGGGACCAGAGAGTGTGTGCCAACTAAAGGGGTATCACACTTCTCGGCCTCCCTAGTAAAGTCTACTCCAAGGTACTGGAAAGGAGGGTTCGGCCGATAGTCAAACCTCTGATTGAAGAGGAACAATGCGGATTACGTCCTGGTCGTGGAACAACGGACCAACTCTTCACTCTTCACTGGGAGTACGCCAAACCGGTCTACATATGTTTTGTGGATCTGGAGAAGGCGTATGACCGGGTCCCACGGATGATACTTTGGAAGGTGCAGCGAGAATATGGGGTGGGGGGTCACTTCTGAGGGCCATCCAATCCCTGTATGCCCAAAGCAAGAGTTGTGTCCAGATAATCGGCAGTAAGTCGGACTCGATCCCAGTGGATGTTGGCCTCCGCCAGGGCTGCGCTTTATCACCAATCCTGTTTGTGATATTCATGGCCAGGATATCGAGGTCTAGTCATGGAGGAGAGGGGTTGCAGTTTGGTGGCCTGAGGATCTCATCGCTGCTTTTTGCAGATGATGTGGTCCTGATGGCATCATCGGTCTGTGACCTTCAACAGTCACTGGATCGGTTCACAGCCGAGTGTGAAGCGGTTGGGATGAGGATCAGCACCTCGAAATCTGAGGCCATGGCTCTCAGCAGGAAACCAGTGGATTGCCTACTCCGGGTAGGGAATGAGCCCTTACCCCAAGTGAAGGAGTTCAAGTACCTCGGGGTCTTGTTCGCGAGTGAGGGGAAAATGGAGCGAGAGATCGGCCGGAGAATCGGAGCAGCGGGGGCGGTATTGCATTCGCTTTACGGCACCATTGTGACGAAAAGAGAGCTGAGCCAGAAGGCAAAGCTCTTGATCTAACAGGCGATTTTCGTTCCTACCCTCACCTATGGTCATGAAGGCTGGGTCATGACCGAAAGAACGAGATTGCAGGTACAAGCGGCCAAAATGAGTTTCCTCAGACAGGTGGCAGGCGTCTCCCTTAGAGATAGGGTGAGAAGCTCAGCCATCCGTGAGAGACCCGGAGTAGAGCCAGTTGAGGTGGTTCGGTCTTTCCCCGCGACCCGACCCCGGATAAGCGGTAGACGATGGATAGATGGAAAATACAGTAATACATTTAAAACATTATATTATGCTAAATTATACAAACAGACATTTTACTATAAATAATAGAGTAAACTGAAGGAAATGCAACCCTGTTACTAAATGTCAACCCTTTTACTCTAATTATAGTAACAGGGTTGCAAGTAACAGGGTTGCAAATCAATGCTAATTTTAGCTTTTACCTCAGGAATTAATGCTAGCTGCGCAATGTAATGCTACTGTCAAGGAATGGATACTTAGATATCTAACTAAAGAAAGATATGTTTGAAATGTATTTGTTTTAGTCTCATAATGTGAGTAACAGGGTTGCGTTTGTGTGAGTGCCACACTCCATCAAGAGTGAAAATATTGGAAATATATTAAAAATAAAAGGGAGGATTTACCTTTGGTCTACCCATGGTAGTAGCAAATGACTTGTTGAATTAATTTCTTCTGTGTCATGTGAATAACAGTTTTTTCACTTCCTCTGCCAAGCTAAAAAGGTTTTGGTAACAGGGTAGCATGCATGTTGTGGGACACACTTTCAGCGTAAAATTAGTGTTATTTAAAATGTGTTTATGATTCAAAAAATAGATTTTACCAATACAAGAGACACATATCAATAGAATAATACGCAAAAAAGTAAATAAAAACCCTATATTAAATGTTATATTTGACAAGTTGGTCACCAAGAAGCTGGGACAAGAGAAAAAATCTATTTTAGGGGTGTTTGAGAGCTATTTGATATTTTAAATAATATTTTGAAATAACTTTTTCTGCAACTTTATATACATTTTGTCTCAAGACAAGTATATTTAACACAACAAGTGCATGGTTTAGCTTTTTGGGCATGGATTATTAGATTTTTTTATATGTGGGACATGAAATGTCCTCCAATTCTGGAATGACCCACATACAATAAAATTGATGATGCAGTATTGATTTGCTTTGTTAGAACATTAAGTAAAAGCGCCAAACAATAGGCCTAAATATCCATAGGTAAGGGGACATTCAGAATTAGTGGGCTATATTGGGGAATAAATGTACAGACGTCATGCAAAATTTCCAACAGTGGGGACAAGACCAAAATATATATGACATAAATCTTCTGGAACGAGAGGAATTTTATTATAATCAATAGTTCATAATGTAGCTCGAGCCTATTGCGCCACCACGCGGTCATCATCAGCACAGCACGTGTTCACACTGCGCGTGCTCCTGAGATACATCCGGCCGGTCCCTATCAATCGATCAGAGAGAGGAAGATGGCGCTGGATGGAGTTAGCGGAGCTGGATCGATCACAGAAAAACTCGATTGGGTTTGTTTTTCCTAACTGAGTCAAACACCCCATATCACCGCCCGAGCAGCAGTTTGAACCCGGAGGGAGGAAGCGACAACAAGAAGGTAATTCAGGAGTTAATTCATATTAAAATGGCGCTTGCATTAAGCGAAATGAGCGAGCTAACACAGAAAACAACAAGAGGTGAAGACAGGCCACGGTCGTCGCTCCGCCATCTTGTCCCTTCACAACATGCATGTCAAGGCACGCTAAATTAATCCCTGATAACAAAGCTACAAGGATGGAGGAATTGTAATCGATGCGTTGCACTGTCCAACCAAAGCTGTCAAAGACTTTTAGAGAAACTTAATGTCAAGTCACAAAACATCTTAACTGCAATTTATAATTCCGATATTTTAGCTACATGCTTATGTCATTTCATTTCTCCACTCGAGGTTTAGTAAACTAACGTTACATTGATGTCATCTTTGCAACGCACTTCGTATATCAGCTCACGTTGGCTGCAGTCATTGTTTGTTCGTTGTTGAAACGCAGTGTTGGCTTGACATCGTATCTCTGTCTCGAGTATTTCCTGTAGGACACGGATATCTACACCATTCACATGCAGTGCAGCACAAATCAGACTTTCTGCCAGATAAATAAAGTAAAGTAAATAAAGTGTCTGTTTACTATGAAGGAAGACGTACACACATTAAAGAGTTGTTTCCACTGTAAAGTGCATTGACACAACTCAACAGACCTAACCCTAGTTATAGATTCGTACTCTTCGGAACTGACTTGACTAAAACAATTGTGCTATTCTTTAAAATAAGTAAATTAAGTAGTAAAATCAGTAAATTGTAGGATGAAGTTACGTTGTCTAAGACAGTTTGAAATTAGTTTTAATAATTGGGGACTTTTTTTAATATTGGAGTTTCATATATACAATATATATTTTTGTTTGAAGTTACACTCACACAGGAACGATTGCTCTGGTCAATCATCTGAATTATAATTCATATTAAACGTCATATTAGAGTCACGGTCTTCCAATGATTATGAAAACAAGATAATTGAGATGAAACTATTGTTGTGTTGTATTCAGTTTCACTTTGATACTGTTAGTTTTCAGTAGGTTGTGGAAGTGGTCATATATTACAACATAGTAGATTTATTTATTATTTTTATATTATTATTATTATTTTTAAGTATTGCTTTTTATTTGTTTTTCATTTAAATTATACATTATTAATAAAAATCCACTGTTAAAAAGACAGTTTTAAAAAATAATAATTAAATAATACATAATGTTTCCTTAAGTGAGTAATCTTGTGACATAATCGTGGTCTCAATATTGACCAAAACAATCGTGATTATGATTGTTGCCATTATGGAGCAGCCGGAACTAATTGATCGGTAGTGTTTAATTAAAGGTGTAGTGTAGCGACAAACTGGACAAGCCGACTATCAGCCTTTTGGAGTCTTAATGTGCCGCATGTGATTTCTTGCTTGTCGGCTGTCCACAGAGCACCAGCCTCCTCCACCAGCCTCAAGCCCTTCAGGACGATGGAGTTCCCATGGCACAGTGGGAAGGTTCTGGAGCAGCTTAACCGCCAGCGCAGGCAGGGCCTGCTGTGTGACTGCACCTTTGTTGTGGACGGGGTGGACTTCAAGGCCCACAAAGCTGTGCTGGCGGCCTGCAGTGTCTACTTCCGCACCCTTTTCCTGGACCAGAAAGATGTGGTGCATCTGGACATCAGCAATGCAGCGGGTGGGTTCCCCTGTGGACATGACGTATTTATGCACACTTTCATAATATGTATTTCATCTATTTAGTCATTCTCACCTCCCAGTGCTCTGCTTTTGCACACCTTCACGGTGCTTTCACTGCTGTGTAACCAGACCTGTTGTATTGTTGATTATCGTTGCAGGTTTGGGTCAGGTCCTGGAGTTTATGTACACAGCCAAACTGACTTTAAGTCCACAGAATGTAGAAGACGTGCTGGCTGTTGCTAACTTTCTACAGATGCAAGAAATTGTAAATGCCTGCTCTGCGTACCAATCGATGGCAAATCCTGCTCCGTCCCTCATAACTCTGGATTTCGCTGTTGGTGAGTCCGGTCTTCACAAAGCTTTCTTGGATTTATTCAATGTAGGGCTGCAGTAAATACTCAATTTAATGATGATCTTTTTTATTATTGCATCAGACCTCTTTGCATTTTGATTTCACATCAATCATTTGTTGCTGGTGTAGAAAGGGGCAGAGGAAGTTAACAAGTATTTATTGTGTTGAATGAATTTAACAATCTCCTGTGTTTAACCTTAAATGCCACTTTCCATGGAATGAGGTTTATATTGTTAGTAACAAAGTGTTTCCACTCGAGTGAGCAGCAGTCATTACAGACTGCATTTTTACCCACATTTTAAAGAAATAAGTTACATTAGTTAACTTTTGTAATATTGTTAATATTATTCAAATTCTACCTTTTCATTAAATTCTACATTGCCGTGATAGTATGAGATGCGGAGCCTGATGCACAGTAATTATTCTATTGACAAAGGAAACATGTTTGTTTTTACTGTACTGACGAACCAGAAGAAAAGCAGAGTGAAGTGGAGCAGCGAGAGGAGCTGGAGAGTGACCTGACAGAAGTGGCAGCTCAAGCAGAGGAGAGTGCTGGCACCCCCACAGACGATAACAAACTCACACAAAATGAGGAAAATGTAAAGGAAGACATTTCCGCTGAAACACAACAGACTGTCTCTGGGCCCGAGCCCGCCAAAACCAACTCGGGCCGAGGACGACCCCCCAAAACAGCCCCCCCGTCTGCTCAAAAGAAGGTGTCCGTAAAGAAGGAGGAAGAAGGTGCTGCACAAGATGCACCGGGATTCCAGGACGACCCCGCTGATGCTGACTACACGCCCAGTTAGTAAATATTACAGAATGTCTCCTAATGACCACATGATGCATTACAGTGTCTTTAAGTGTTGCGCTTTGTATTCGACCAATAAGCTGAGAGTGTTTTCTCCTTGTTTATAGAATCACAGTTGAAAGCAGCGGGCAGCTCATCCTACATGAGCTCTCGGGGGAGAAGAATCAGAAAACGACCTCGACGAAACTTCCCACCTGGTGAGCAGGCGGCGCTGGTTTGCTCTGCTGTATCCACACAAACCACTCCCATCAGTGTCGTCTTACAGAAACATTTGAGAGAGAAAAAGCCGAAGAAATTGATACGTTTAGAACAAAGAGTTTTCAATAGAACTGGTGTTTCTTTACTTAAAGTCTTACATTCAATTCCAGGTGTCGGTGACAGGGTTACCTTTTTAGAAGAGGCTTTCTGAAGCCTGCAATGTTGCTTTTACACCAGTTGCCTTTTCCAGTCAAGATTTCAGACAGTGTGTCATTTTCAAGAGTTCTCTATTGTCGCCCTCGTAGACAATGACTCAGAGGAAGAAGCCACATCAAAGACAAACACGGAGAAGAAGGCGTCGGAGCCGACAGAAGAAGCCGGAGAGCAGGAGGATGACGGTGGAGAGACCTGCGACGGGGAAGCTGATGATGAAGATGAGTGTGGAGAGGAAGATGACGAAGCCAGCCAGGAGGTGGAAGAAGACGATTCGGACAGCGAGAGAGACGGGAGACAGAATCAGTCGGCGTCGATGAGCAGCCGATCCGAGTCAAAGCCTTACAGCTCCGTGACACACGAATGTGAGGTGAGAAATATACTTTTACAATTTGTAACTTCTTTACTTGAGTGTTTACGTTTAGACTGCGCATGACCTGTACATGTATAATATGTAACATTTCTACATTACAATGTGTAAAATCAACAAGACTTATGTTATAATAATAATAATAATAATAATAATACATTTTATTTGGAGGCGCCTTTCAAGACAACCAAGGACATATATCTTATTGAGTTGTGTTCTTACCTTCCAAACGTTTCCAACAATTTTCACACAGTCCGTTTCATTTGGACGTTTCCCCGCAGCGCAGGCATCAGCGGTGAGGTTGTCTGACAGAAGCTGTGATAAATGGACTTTTTATCCAGTTTTAAGCCACATGTAACTTTGTATTTGAACGGGATGAAGGATTTACCTTATCAGACGTCTGGATCTTAAGTTATCAGAGAGCTCTTGGTAAAAAACCTCCTGAACGTTTTGTTTGCAATGACAAACAATAATCCCACACTACCTCACAACGCCACCTCTTTTGTTATTGTCTTAAATGAGAGATCTCTAGTGGCAGAAAGTTATATATTGAGCGTTTAATATCTCCAACTCCAGCTGTGTCACAGTGGAAACAAACATCACAAGGCACGCTGAGATGTTTTACCTCGTGCACTCTGCAGAGGCATTAAAACTAATACATCTGCATCAAACATGGAAACCTTGTTGACGCAGGTAGTTTGGGGCAAACATGGTTACATTTCCATACAAATCTTTGCATTAAAACATTTTGTCAGCTCACTTTTCGTGAAATTTTCTTCTTTTCCAGGACTGTGGGAAGAAATTCACCCACACGGGTAATTTCAAGAGACACATGCGTATTCACACAGGAGAGAAGCCGTTCAGCTGCCGGGATTGCAACAAGGCGTTCTCTGACCCTGCAGCCTGTAAAGCCCATGAGAAAACACACAGGTGAATGACTTACTTTATTCAGAGACCTTTAGTTTACCGACACCTGCCTACTGAGCTCTGTCAGGTTTGATTCTTGAATTGCGCTCTTGTCGCCTCCCAGCCCTCTGAAGCCGTACTGCTGCTCGACTTGTGGAAAGAGCTACCGGCAGATCAGCCTGCTGAACCTGCACCGCAAACGGCACACGGGCGAAGCGCGGTACAGCTGTGACGTGTGCGGCAAGCTCTTCACCACATCTGGCAACCTGAAGCGCCACCAGCTGGTGCAC
>NC_041361.1:17091310-17101310 GCF_900634415.1 Cottoperca gobio
ACTAACAATTTAATTGGGGGTTTATCACCATCTCCTTTTTTACCAGAAGTGGAATGTAATGTATTGATGTACTGGCAAACATTGTAAATGCTGTGCTGTGTATATTTAATGTGTCCTCTAAAAAAAGTCTTAATACTTCTGATAAAAGAAAAAGAAATATATGTGGGGATGACAATCTAGTCAACAATTCTTTCACATTGATAACAAAACTGTTTCTTTTCTGGTATTGCAGTAAACTGGGCCCATTGGTATAAAGACTCACTAATGGTTTTACGTCATTATTTTGTCTCTTTGTCGTAACACCTGCAAGATGCCTATTTAGACATCGTAACATTGCTTCGACTCACTGGAAGTCATCATCTCATCAATAAAAAAACCATCACACTCTCCCCAGCCTTGTGTTGTGCTGTTATTCTTTTTTAAAAACAATTTGCTATTACTTGTTTCCTTTAAGTTTACATTGCTCACAGAATATCTAGAATACTGTGGAAAGAGGTGTTCCAGATATGTAGATTGATCAAATAAATAAATCCAATAAGGAAAAGTCACAGGAATATAGCATATTTTATATAGTTTTATATATTCATTGCATTTACATTATTTTCCTTCAAATTATTGGAAAACTTACTGCATCTGTTCAAACATCCACAAGATGTGGACATTTTAAGCAATTCAAGCACTGCACCTCAACACATTATAAAATCATGGAATAATGTATCTTTAGTTATCATTATTCAATAACTATGGATACTTTTTCCGGGATTGTCAGTCTTATAATAAAGTTTTCATCCCATTGGCGGAGTGGCAGTCCGAGCGACGCGTTCCTCTCTGTGATTGGCTGGAGCTCCGGGTCAAAGTGAAATCGACTCCTAACGCTGACGTCTACTTCTGCAGCAAAATGGCGTCGTTGACAGCAGTCATGCAGACGAACCAATCTGGTTCTTTAATATCGTCCAAAAAACGGACCGGAATGATGACCCAAAAGAGGTTCAGACTTTTGGACAACAATATCCTTTTGCTCCTTTCGTTAGCATCCATGTTGCATTGTGCTCTGGCTGACGGTAAAACGTTGGTTCTCCTGGACAACTTCAACATCAGAGACACCCATTCAATCTTCTTCCGCAGTCTGGCAGGTCAGTACGAGATTTGTGCTTTTTTCACCCACAAATAATCTTCTCTGTACTGTTATTTACCCTGTTGTATTGCTAACCGGGCTCTGGCAGGGGATATAACGTTAAAATCTTTGGGACTTGAGATTGTGACTTGAGCTTCCTGCAAGGCTAACGTAATGTTAGCTTTATTATGTTCGCTGTGTCTCGCCAAACTTCATTCAAGACTGTGGTAGTTTAATGTATTTTGAACTAATTAATGGTAGTATACGTACTGGGTCATGCTAACTTACACCGCACCCAATCGACACTGGGCCACTCTTAAGTTCGGCATACTTCTAGTAGCGTTACGCCAAATAATTAATAATTTGTTTCAATGTTTATATTTTATAATCAATTTAGCAGTCATCAACCAAATATTCAGATATGCTATGCCCGATACATTAGAATACGTTAATTTGAATATACATAAGGTTGTTTACAGGATGTTAACCGCAATGAACTAATGATCTCCATGCTAATATACTGTAACCGGTCTTGCCAATTCATCTCCAGCTATCTTTCCTAAATATTTGTAAATCAGGTACATGATGTAGTGGAACAAAGCCAGTGGTGGAAGAAGTACTCGGATATTTTTCTTGAGTAAGGGTAGCAATACCACAGGATAGAATATTCTGTTACAAGTGTTAAAAGTCCTGCATTCTCAATGTTCCTCATGTTAAAGTACAAAGCACTAGCATAAAAATATACTTCAAGTAGCAAAAGTAAAAGTACTCCCATTCCAGAATAATATATATTAAAACAATGGATTATGATTGATACATTAATGTGTACATCACTTTAATGCTGCAGCTGGTAAACGGGGCTAATTTTAATTATTTATACATTGTTGGATATCTTGAACTATAATATTATATCATAACTTATTAGTTTATTTGTATTTTGTATTTATAATCTGAATCTTCAAAGAATGTAAAGTTCAATAAATAAATGGCTTCCAAAATCTAATGGAGTCGAAGAATAAAATGGCATAAAATGGAAATACTCAAGAAAAGCACAAGTAACTCAAAAGTGTAATTGAGTAAATGTACTTGCTTACTTTTCACCACTGGGGAAACTCACTTTCTGATTTGTGCAGTAGAATTGAACAACTGTAGGTGAGTAATTCATACTGTACATAGGAAGTCAAACACAATTAAAAAAATTGATATTGAAAAAACAAAACTTTTTGGAAATGCTTTGTTCAAGTTACTGCAAACATGGACGATGAAGTGAGACAATGTTTCAGTGATGATGGATCTCCTTTTCAGATCGTGGCTTTGACATCACATTCAAGACGGCTGACGATCCCTCCCTGTCTCTGATCAAATATGGCCAGTTCCTGTATGACCATTTGGTCATCTTCTCGCCATCAGTTGAGGGTAAATTTCACACTCTTGATTCAAAATCAAGTTAACAGGCTTGTGTTTGCCTGGTTGAAACAAACTAATTTTTGGTTATTTGCAGACTTTGGAGGAAACATAAACGTTGAGACAATTACAGCCTTCATTGATGGTGGAGGCAACGTCCTAGTTGCTGCTAATTCAGACATTGGTGAGTTGATTTCCAACAGCTTTTCTGTGACCTTATATAAAATACATTAATATTGCATATATTAATGCTCTTCTCCTGTTACACAGGTGACCCTCTGAGGGAGCTGGGCAGCGAGTGTGGCATCGAGTTTGATGAAGAAAAAACTGCCATCATCGACCATCACAACTACGACGTGTCTGACTCCGGAGAGGTAAACGGAGTCCTGCTCAGACAGCACATCCACTTTGTTACTCAAATCCAGTCTTTAGATCTGATGCTCCATGTTGTTATTTACAAGTGATGCTTCTTGTCTCCAGCACACCCTGATTGTTGCTGATCCAGAGAACCTGATGAAAGCTCCAACTATTGTCGGCAACCCCACCAACAGACCTGTTTTATTCAAAGGTGTTGGGTAAGGACAACTGAACACGGCTGAAATGTTAACAAAAGATATATTACTGCACTTCTCCACCCTAACATTCAGTATGTTGACACAATTGATATTCCGACGCAGTACCAAAGACATTCACTGTTTTACTTGTTTACAAATATTAAAAAGTTACTATTTTAAGACACTACAGGCAAAAACATTGTTTCTTTCATGCACTTGCATGTCATTTTGAGAGTTTAGACTATTTAGCTTCCATTACATGTCTTTTTCAGATTAATGGAAAGAAAATATTCAAAATACACATTTAGGTGTTTATTTAACTAACTTTGTCTTTTTTGTCTTTGTTCACTAAATTCAAATAACTAAAAAAAATATCATTTCAGAAAACTTAATATCATTTAACTTAAAAAAATAATTGTCTTAATTTGAATAATCAACTGGGGAAATGTTTCACCCTACGCTCCTGTACTTTCACTCCTTTAAATGACTTTTAGCCGAATCTTTACTGTGCTTGACTGTAGCAGAGACCTTTGAAGAAAGGGACTGCATTTAATAATAATAATAATAATAATAATAATAATGCATTCTATTTATAAGCACACTTTTCATTTGAATAAACAAAACTCAAAGTGCTACAGAGTAAAAAGTTAGTAATGTTAAAAGATGAACTGCATTACTCACTACAAATGCAAGCCATATAAAGCCTGTCTGACATGCACTGCCCCCCCCCCTTGCAGCATGGTGGCAGACCCAGAGAACCCTCTTGTCCTGGACATCCTGACCGGATCGTCTACTTCCTACTCCTTTTTCCCTGACAAACCCATCTCTCAGGTAAGATCACCAAACATTAAAGCTGTCAGTTTATGTATTTATTAAGAAGGTTATTCATAAGGGTCCTGAACTGGATTAGAAGCAGTGTATTTGTTGATAATAAAAGCCTGCACGAGATAGACCGGTGGTAATTTCACTACTGGAGGACTGAATGGAAATAGTGTTGTGCTTTCCAGATGCAAATATTTCTGTGGAGGGTCAGAAGCCATAGATAACCTGTGACATCATTTTCTCTTTCTGACTAATGATACACTTTCTTACCGCTCCAGTACCCCCATGCTGTTGGTAAGAACACCCTCATGGTCGCCGGCCTTCAGGCCAGGAACAATGCCAGGGTGGTTTTCAGCGGCTCTATGGATTTCTTCAGTGATGCCTTCTTCAACTCTGCTGTGCAGAAGGCCACGCCCGGCTCCCCGAGGTAGTCTTCACTGTTCAACACATCACTCTTGTTCTGTCTCATGAATGCTATTAAAGCATCGGTGACATTCTGGTCACTTTCAGCTTTTTTTTTTTTTCACAGAACAGATGTTCACTTACTACTCGACCGTGTTTGATGGAGGAGCTTGCAAGTCCTTACTGAGTCTTGAGATGCTCACAGTTCAGTGTCTTAAAAGCCCCTGTAAGCCTTCAGCTCTGTGCAGTATAAAACAATCTTGTGAGAAATGTCCCCGTTTTCTACTGAGCTGCTTATAACTCATCGAGCTCATTTGTAGAAGAAAATTAGTCTTTGAATAAGTATTAGGATGTTGCATCTAAAGACGCATGTAATGTGTAGGACTCTAATGACTGTTGAACATGTGGTCAAAAATATTTTTTCGAAAGCAACTCTGATATTACATACTGCATCCCATCAGAGGTGGTCAACTCTGACTGGACTAAGTTACATTTTTATTTGCAATGAAAAAATCAGTATCGTCCAGTTCTCCATCTCCCGTGTTTGAAGCACTCCTCTGCTTGTCGTGGTGTTTGTTAGGCACGAGCAGACGGGGAACATGGAGCTGGCCGAGGCTCTGTCTCGCTGGGTGTTCAAGGAGGCCGGAGTCCTCAGGGTGGGAGCTGTCACACATCATCCTGTTGGAGAGAGGAATCCCCCTGCAGCATACACAATCACTGACCTTGTGGTGAGTTTCACATTTCAGTGATTTATGTGAACAATCATCACCCTGAAGATGTTTATATCTTAGCATGAATGAAGTTTTTACGTGTGCATCTCAATCAAGTGTAAAACTTTCCCACGCAGGAGTACAGCATTGTCATCGAGATGTTGGTCCAGGGCCGCTGGGTTCCCTTCAACGGAGAAGATATTCAGCTCGAGTTTGTGAGGATCGATCCTTTCGTCAGGACTTATCTCAAGAAAAAAGGTACGTTGTTGTGGTTATGGAACATATACAGCACTCATTAATAAATGTTTTGTTAATGCTCATAGTCTAATTGTGATTTTTAGTTTGAGCTGTGTGCACCTTTTGCATGCACAAACTTTATCTCCTATTAAAACTGTTTTCTTTCTTCTAGGAGATAAATATAGTGTCCAGTTCAAGCTGCCCGATGTGTACGGAGTCTTCCAGTTCAAGGTGGACTACAACCGACTGGGATACACACATCTCTACTCCTCCACTCAGGCACGTTATTCAGGAGGTTTACTTTAATTGTGCATACCTAAATCAAAATACTGGTATGATTGCTGTACAGAAAACGCCATATATGGAAAGTGGCAAATGCAAAAGGGCAGAAATACTATAGATCAAGTCATTTAGTTTCTCTTGCTTATAATTTATTATTAACCATGCTCTAATGTATGGCGGCCTAACTAAAACTGCTATTTTGCTTCATCACAGGTATCAGTGCGTCCCCTGCAGCACACTCAGTACGAGCGCTTCATCCCCTCAGCCTTCCCATACTACGCCAGCGTCTTCTCCATGATGGCAGGACTTTTTGTCTTCAGCATAGTCTTCCTGCACATGAAAGAGAAGGAGAAGTCAGACTAATGCAGACAGACAACCAGGAAGGGGAAACAAGATTATAAGAATTGTACTGTGAAGAGTTGAAATTGAATGTCTTGGATCTTCACGTAGGGACTTGGACTGCAGTCCTCTGGAAAAAATACAGTTTCTGTTCGGTTATTGGGTTACTCAACTAATCAGGGGCTGGAGGCCAAAAGGGGGGTGACTGATGCAGAGGTTGGGGATGTTTTTTTGTTTTTTTTGTACTCGGAAATCACTTAAAGGCCGATAAATATCTTGAAGTCAGTCAGTGTTTGTATAAAGTTGCTTTACATTTGATACAATTATCTCCTAAGTAGAGCACTTGCCCTGGAACACGAAAGAAATCCATATAAAAAAATTGACCCATATGTTCTTAATCTGGAAAGTTTATTGTGGTAACTACATGCACTGAATATGCCAACTGTTGATTTGTTTTTTGATAAGTGTTTCCAAAAAAATGGAGTCATCTTAACAATAAAATATTGACATTCCACTCAGTAGAAATTCCTGTCCTTTCCATGACCTAACATAATTGTACTCTGTGATTTACCCACTGTATAGAAATCTGATTTCTTGATCAAATAGATGGTATTTTACTTAATAATGCTACACGCTGTGACTGTCAAACAGTGTTGTTGGTTGTACTGATGTAGGTATGGAAAGTATTCATGCCAAACTTCGTTTAAAAATACTGTCATTTAACTGTGCAGATGCTTTGCAAAAATGAAACCTGCTTTATGGCATGCCATTTTAACATTTAATCAGTAGCGGTAATTGTGGATATCAACAATAGCCTTTTGACTAGTTTGAATTCCAAGCCAACTTATCCAAAATGCTATATTGACTAGTAGCAATTTTAAATAAAGATTTAGTCAAAATTTCAATTCTTGACCTCAATAATTAATTACTTACTAGTGGATATGTTCATAGTAGATATCTAAGTTAAATTCTACCATTGACTTCTATTCAAACTCTTACAGATATCCGTAATTCAATTTTAACGTGTTATAATTCAAAGCCGACATTCATATTTTAATTTTGACTGGGTTTAAATTTTAATTAATGATATCTACATGACTTAACTAATAACTTTTAACACATTTTTATTCAGTTGCCCTAAGCCTTATCCACATCTTGGTGTCAATGAACGGTGCTTTTGCCTCCACATGATTCGCATAGGTGCACGCAGTCACTGAATGAAAGGGTGAACCAATTAAAAAAAACCCGCAGATTTATTTATGATTAAGTTAAAGCCTGGAGTCTTGGACGTGTTTGCCGATTTGAGGAAGTAAGTTCTCATAATTGAAACTCAAGTCATATTTCATGATTAATGTGTTTTTGCACAAAGCTGAGCAAATAAAACTTTTAATTGTCAGTTTCTTGATTTAATTTTGAGGCTAGTGGTGACGTAATGCACTGACAGTTGGAGTTCAGACTGAGCAGTTAGGTCAGTAGCACAAAAGGTAGCCTTAGCATCCGTGACTTTGATATAATTAACTAACTTAAATAGTCAACTACGCAAAAAAGTAACTTAAAGTTGTTCACAATAGCAAACCTCAGTGACAGAACGGAGAGTATGATAACAACAATTGCTGCTAAAAGTCCATGTTTGGGCTCTAAAATTTGCTAGCCACCCCCACCAGCAAGTCCAGCGTTAAAAAAAAGTCCAGTGGATAACTCAAGCTAACGCCAAGCTAGGCGAACATTACTTGGCTAACCGGATCCGTTGACAGTGGTTGGATTATCACGTTGCTTGCTTGGCATTCACATGATTGTTGTGAACTAGCGGTGCTGTCAAATTGAATGTGTACAATTGACAGACAACGCTGTATCGTTAGTTTGGCTGCCAACTGCATTAAAGGACAAGATAATGTTAGCTAGCTAACAAGGCGCGCGGCGTTAGCTTTAGCATAACAAGAGCTGTGCTTTCAGGGAGTCAGCTGACAGCCTGCTGTAAACTGCCAACAGACCAGTGATGGATCAACTGAAAGTAAAGGATCGCATATTGGAAAACATCTCACTGTCTGTCAAGAAGGTAAGTGCTCTGCGGTTGGTCAGCACACTTATACAATGTCACAAAATTGAAGTATTTTCAAATGTATTACTGCAGTCAGCGTTAGGTCATCTTTGTCTGTCAAAGACGGCAACTTTCGGTGGGACATTACCATTACTGGACATTACCAGCTCGCTGTCACGGGAGGGCCTTTCCCTTATGATATCATCAAATAACGTACAGATTATTCATGTCTCTATTCACCTTTTATGTTTGAAGGTTGTCCTGTTGTTCTAGCTTCTCTTGTTGACCACGGTGGACAATAGTGGCAGCCCCTGTTTGCTCACTGCGGCATGTGTTGTAAACACACCTGCAACTATATCGGAGATGCATCTTTACAACATAAGAGTTGGCCATCATATCTGTCCTCCTAATTCACATTGGAGTGATGACATATGTTAGATGTTCTTTCTCCAGCTATGCCCGACATTGTGAAACTACCTTTCTCATAACCTGAAACACAGCATTGCATCTTCGCCCTGCCTGTTTGTACATTTACTTTCTTAAACTATGTGCATTTGAGTTTTTACTTTTGCTTTCTCGTCTGTTTCTGTCTCAGTCATTCCCCATAGTCCACCAGCAACAAACACAACAAAATGCAGTTGGAATCCATTCATGCTAGACAAGAAAAACAAAACAAACACAGTAATGTCCTTCAGTATCTCTATTACTGTAAAGACTGCATAAGGACTGTGAAATAACTTATGAAATGGTATGCCTGAAGCTTCCAGGACAGTATTTACCTCAAACAAACATAGCTTAGTCATGTGGAGATAGTCACAAGATACACATTCTCTTTCTTTGGGTCACAATCCTCAAAGCAACTTTGACCTACACTTGGGTGCATGCGTCAGGGATCCAACACTTCTGCAGGTCACTGCAGGAGGTGGACCTGCAATGAAACACACTTCGCATCATCTGCATTACCACATAGTACCTCTCAGTCGAGCTACCAGCATCTAACATTGTGCTTTGTATATGTGTTAGTGAACAAAAGTAGAAACTTTGTAAGTTATTGAATTTAATTTAGAGTGTTTTGTTGTTTTGCTCCAGCACATTGGATTTGAAATCAAACATGTTTGAAATTAATCAGGGCGACCTGATGAGTCTGCAAACAGTTTGGGAGGTTTAAGACGGGATCTGTAAACCCCACACATTCCCAGATAATCTTTGCCAAACATCGGTACTGACCAAGGAGTCGGAAGGGGTGAATTGTAGATAAATTGGCCCAAAACCGCTGAAGTCTGAGCCCTGCTTAAGTTGGATTTAGGTCATAAACATTCCACTGCTTGTCACTATATTCCTTGGTTGCTTTGACTGTAATGTTGTACTGTAGGATAATTGTCCTGCTGCACTGTCCTAAACCTTGGGATCGTGTAGCGTTCATTCCATATTGATGTGAACACCATGTCTGCTCCTACTGTAGTTATTACTGTTCTATTTCAAGTCCAGTGCATGTGTGAGTACAGAGCTAAAATGACAAAATGACTTGATCATCAGGTTAGAAATTCATTACATTTTTGCGTGTTTTTGAAATCTCTTTGCCAAATTCTCTGGAGAACGAAATGCAAAGTTGGCTGAAGTTTTAAACTGCAGCTGGTTTCACTTTTATGCAGCATAACTGATACAGACATTCCTATCCAGATTCATGCATCTGAGCCAGACAGTCCTAATGAATCCAACCTAACTGTTTAGAAAAAAAGAAACTTTAAACGTCTGTCTCTTGTGATAACTTTTCAAATACAATCTTGACAAATAGTTGCATCTTTGTAACTGGAATTGGAGTTAAAATATCCCTCTTCTCAGCAAAAAAACATGTCTCTCTACAGTTGCAGAGTTACTTTGCGGCCTGTGAAGATGAGACTCCAGCTATCCGAAATCACGACCGGGTCCTCCAGCGCCTCTGTGAACACCTTGACCATGCTCTGCTGTATGGGTAAGAAGCTTACTGCAACTCAATTGCTCACTGGAACGAGGAAAGGTGCATGGTGCAAATATTAATCTGTTTTGTTTTTATTTGTTGTGCAAACATTTCTGTTATAAACTCTGTTTTATTCTGCAC